>NC_042984.1:7771765-7797448 GCF_901001165.1 Salmo trutta | reverse complement strand
GGAGGGGAGAGAGAGAGAGAGGAGAGAGAGAGAGACAGAGAGAGAGAGAGGGAGGGAGAGGGAGAAAGAGAGAGGGAGAGAGAGGGAGAGGGAGAGGGAGAGAGAACGAAGAGAGAGAGAGAGGGAGAGAGGGAGGGAGAGGGAGAAAGAGAGCGAGAGGTTTTATTTTATGCTGATGAAGGGGAATATCGGGAAAAAATAAAAGCAGCTCAAGGACATCCTGAGTTTTTTTGTCTGATGTCTACATAAAATGCTCTGAAGTGAACTCTATGTAAGTAAAATGCTGAGCTTTGCTGAGCTGAACTGAGCTGTGCTGGGCTATAGTAGGCTGGACTGGGTAGACATGAGAGAGGATTTGATGTTCTGTTTGATTTGTTTGCCTGAAATGCACCGTCCAGCCGCCCCCCTCCACCCCCCACACCCCCAGCAGACACGAAGTGCGGTGGAAGAGGAGGGTAAGGAGGAGGAGGAAGAGGGTGTGCTTTGTCACTCACTTTGATTGGTCTACTCTGCAGCCTCTGTGTGGGCTGGCAGCGGCTGATCCTCTCACCTCGAGTCCAACGCTGATTCAGGAGCTCGCCCCGAAACTCATTTTCTGCCCAGCCAAAAGAGAGAGGGGGAGGGAGGATTTGAATAGCAAAATGGTGAGGAGGAGGAGGAGGAGGAGGAGGTGGAAGGTGGAAGGTTATGAGGAGGAGGAGATGGAAGGTGATGTGGTGGAGGAGGTGGAAGGTGATGGGGAGGAGGAGGTGGATGGTGATGAGGAGGAGGAGGTGGAAGGTGATGAGGAGGAGGAGGTGGAAGGTTATGAGGAGGAGGAGATGGAAGGTGATGGGGAGGAGGAGGTGGATGGTGATGAGGAGGAGGAGGTGGAATGGGATGAGGAGGAGGAGGAGGTGGAGGAGGAGGAGGTGGAAGGTGATGGGGTGGAGGTGGAAGGTGATGGGGAGGAGGAGGTGGATGTTGATGGGGAGGAGGAGGTGGATGTTGATGGGGTGGAGGAGATGGAAGGGGATGAGGAGGAGGAGGAGGAGGAGGAGGAGGAGGTGGAAGGTGAGGAGGAAGAGGAGGTGGAGGGTGAGGAGGAGGAGGTGGAAGATGATGACGAGAAGGAGGTGGAAGGTGATGATGAAAAGGAGGTGGAAGGTGGTGGGGAGGAGGAGGTGGAAGGTGATGGGAGGTGGAAGGTGATGAGAGGTGGAAGAGGAGGTGGAAGTTGATGGGAGATGGAACAGGAGATGGAAGGTGATGAGGTGGAGGAGGAGGTGGAAGGTGAGGAGGAAGAGGAGGTGGAAGGTGAGGAGGAGGAGGTGGAAGGTGATGACGAGAAGGAGGTGGAAGGTGATGGGAAGGGCAGGAGGAGGTGTAAAGTCAATCGGGAGGGGGAGGAGGAGGAGGAGATGGAAGGTGATGAGGAAGAGGAGATGGAAGGTTATGAGGAGGAGGAGGTGAAAGGTGATGAGGAGGAGGGGTGGAAGGTGATGTGGTGGAGGAGGTGGAAGGTGATGAGGAGGAGGTGGAAGATGATGTGGTGGAGGAGGTGGAAAGTGATGGGGTGGAGGAGGCGGAAGATGATGGGGAGGAGGGGGTGGAAAGTGATGGGGTGGAGGAGGTGGAATGTGATGGAGAGGAGGATGTGGAAGTGGAGGAGGTGGAAGGTGATGGGAAGGGCAGGAGGAGGTGTAAAGTCAATCGGGAGGAGGAGGAGGAGGTGGAAGGTGATGAGGAGGAGGAGGAGGAGGAAGTGGAATGTGATGGGGTGGAGGAGGTGGAAGGCGATGGGGAGGAGGAGGTGGAAGGTGATGGGGTGGAGGAGGAGGAGGAAGTGGAATGTGATGGGGTGGAGGAGGTGGAAGGTGATGGGGTGGAGGAGATGGAAGGTGATGAGGAGGAGGAGGAGGAGGTGGAAGGTGATGAGGAAGGGGAGGTGGAAGGTGAGGAGGAGGAGTGGAAGGTGATGACGAGAAGGAGGTGGAAGGTGATGGAGAGGAGGATGTGGAAGTGGAGGAGGTGGAAGGTGATGGGAAGGGCAGGAGGAGGTGTAAAGTCAATCGGGAGGAGGAGGAGGAGGTGGAAGGTGATCGGAGGTGGAAGGTGATGGGAGATGGAACAGTAGATGGAAGGTGGTGTGGTGGAGGAGGTGGAAGGTGATTGGTGGAGGAGATGGAAGGTGATGAGGAGGAGGAGGTGGAAGGTCATGAGGAGGAGGAGGTGAAAGGTGATGTGGTGGAGGAGGTGGAAGGTGATGTGGAAGGTGATGAGGAGGAGGAGGTGGAAGGTGATGATGAGGAGGAGGTGAAATGTGATGGGGTGGAGGAGGTGGAAGGTTATGAGGAGGAGGAGGTGGAATGTGATGGGGTGGAGGAGGTGGAAGGTGATGGGGAGGAGGAGGTGGAAGGTGATGGGGTGGAGGAGGTGGAAGGTGATGTGGAGGTGGAGGTGGAAGGTTATGAGTAGGAGGAGGTGGAAGGTGATGGGGTGGAGGAGGTGGAAGGTGATGGGGAGGAGGAGGGGATGGTGATGGGGAGGAGGAGGTGGATGGTGATGGGGTGGAGGAGATGGAAGGTAATGTGGAGGAGGAGGAGGTGGATGGTGATGAGGAGGAGGAGGAGGTGGAAGGTGATGGGGTGGAGGAGATGGAAGGTGATGAGGAGGAGGAGGAGGTGGAAGGTGATGGTGTGGAGGAGGTGGAAGGTGATGGGGAGGAGGAGGTGGAAGGTGATGGGGTGGAGGAGGTGGAAGGTGATGGGGTGGAGGAGGTGGAAGGTGATGGGGTGGAGGAGGTGGAAGGTGATGGGGATGAGGAGGTGGAAGGTTATGAGTAGGAGGAGGTGGAAGGTGATGGGGAGGAGGAGGTGGATGGTGATGGGGAGGAGGAGGTGGATGGTGATGGGGTGGAGGAGATGGAAGGTAATGTGGAGGAGGAGGAGGTGGATGGTGATGAGGAGGTGGAAGGTGATGGGGTGGAGGAGATGGAAGGTGATGAGGAGGAGGAGGAGGTGGAAGGTGATGGGGTGGAGGAGGTGGAAGGTGATGTGGAGGTGGAGGTGGAAGGTTATGAGTAGGAGGAGGAGGTGGATGGTGATGGGGATGAGGAGGTGGAAGGTGATGAGGAGGAGGAGGTGGAAGGTGATGGGGTGGAGGAGGTAGAAGGTGATGGGGAGGTGGAGGTGGAAGGTTATGAGTAGGAGGAGGTGGAAGGTGATGGGGAGGAGGAGGTGGAAGGTGATGGGGAGGAGGAGGTGGATGGTGATGGGGTGGAGGAGGTGGATGGTGATGTGGAGGAGGAGGAGGTGGATGGTGATGAGGAGGAGGATGTGGAAGGTGGAAGGTGATGGGGTGGAGGAGGAGGTGGAAGATGAGGGTGGGGGTGGGGCAGGGTATGGTGGGGCACTCAAGCATACGCCAGCCACTCCCTGTTAACTAAAAAAGTGGAGCACACAGCACATACAAACGTAAACGCACACCACACTCACATACACACACTTGCATACACACACATGTCAGTATTCACACTAAAGTGCCCCAGCTGGAGTCAAATGTGCACATTGTTATTGATCTGTTCAGTAGTTGGGTGCATTAGAGCAAGGAGGGGGATGGTTTGGAAGGAGAGGGGAAAGGGGGAGGAGGTGGAAGGTAATGGGGAGGGGGAGGAGGAAGAGGAAGGTATGGGAGGAGGAGAAAGGTGATGAGGAGCATACTCAAGCATACTCTGGGCATTCCTATTTACACACACACGCAGGCACGCACGCACACACACACACATACACACACACACACACACACACATACACAAACTTACATACACACATGTATGCACACTAAAGTGACCCAGCTGGAGTCTCTGACAGTCTGCTATTAGAATCAATTACATTTGCACATTATTATTGAGTTTTTCAGTAGTTGGGTGCATATGAGCAAGGTGGGAGGGGGGGAAGGGGGAGGGGGAAATAGTCAGTAAATAATGAATCATCTATAAATCAATGATTTTTTTCATCAAGGTAATAGCTATTCCCTTTATCACATGTTGCGGAATAGAAAGAATAGAAACTATTATGAAAAGCAATTATAGCCTCGCTGTTCTAGAGCCAATGTTAAAATGATCATGTACTCTGGAACTGTCCACAGACGTGTGGTTCTGAAGGGTCTTAAATACTGTTAGTCATGCAGCTTATAAAAACATGGACTATCACAGAATAGTGATAAGAAAAAAAACACTATTTGAGAAGATTGGGACATATACAAAAACAGAACAAACTGTAACAGCTAACTGATGAAACCCTGAACTGCAAATGTTTAAATCATGCCAATCTGTAGAAGACTACTGTTCACTACATTTTCAAACTTAGTGTCTTCAGGGTGGCCAGAGCAAAGGGTAAAGAAACCCTCCTCCTAACAGCCTCCTGCCTTGCCTCCTCTCTCCCAATCTGGTGAATTTCCTGAGAAGTGGGTGTCTGTCCTCAAGTCCCATCTGTCTCTACCCGGGCATGGGCACAGATACCAACAGCTACAGTGCCTACATAAAGGGAGTGGCACAGCCCAAGTCAAACTACCTCACTAAATGACCCACAACCAAAACACACTCCCAAGTCAAACTACCTCACTAAATGATCCACAACCAAAACACACTCCCAAGTCAAACTACCTCACTAAATGATCCACAACCAAAACACACTCCCAAGTCAAACTACCTCACTAAATGATCCACAACCAAAACACACTCCCAAGTCAAACTACCTCACTAAATGATCCACAACCAAAACACACTCCCAAGTCAAACTACCTCACTAAATGATCCACAACCAAAACACACTCCCAAGTCAAACTACCTAACTAAATGACCCACAACCAAAACACACTCCCAAGTCAAACTACCTCACTAAATGACCCACAACCAAAACACACTCCCAAGTCAAACTACCTCACTAAATGATCCACAACCAAAACACACTCCCAGACTCGTGCTTTTTTAAATAATCTATCTGACTGTCTCTATTTTTTCATCTATCTGACGATCTCTTTTTTCATACAGGCACTTTTCTACTTCTATTTATTTACGCATCCATCCACCCACACTCTCTCTCTCCATCTCTTTCCATCCTCTCAACTTCCTCCCATCCTCTCTGTCCTAAACCTCTCACCCTCTGTCTGTCAGTGACTGAATGTGCCATGTGCTGAATTTATTTCCACTTGAATTAACAGATGTATCGGAGCATCCCATGTCATTCAGTCACAGCCCAGTCCCCGCTTCAGAGGGCGCAGACAGACAGCGAGACAACAAAAGGCTGTGTCCGTGTCAGAGCAGTCCCAGAGCTACCCCACCTACTCCTAAACCCCCCTCCTTCCTCCCTCTTCCCTTTTCCCCTCCACCACCGCACAGCACAACCCAACGCAGCCCACCACCACACAGCACAACCCAACGCAGCCCAACACCGCTCAGCACAACCCAACGCAGCCCAACACCGCTCAGCACAACCCAACGCAGCCCACCACCGCTCAGCACAACCCAACGCAGCCCACCACCGCTCAGCACAACCCAACGCAGCCCACCACCGCTCAGCACAACCCAACGCAGCCCACCACCGCTCAGCACAACCCAACGCAGCCCACCACCGCACAGCACAACCCAACGCAGCCCACCACCGCACAGCACAACCCAACGCAGCCCACCACCGCTCAGCACAACCCAACGCAGCCCACCACCGCTCAGCACAACCCAACGCACTCCACAAAATGCTTGTTTATCAACTTTCATTCCTCCTTAGAAAAGTGATTACAACAGCAATACTGTTCATCTCTCTTTCTCTCCCCCCACTCTCTCTATTTTTCTCTCTCTATCTCTCCATCTCTTTCTCCCTCCCTATCTCTCTCTCTCTCTTGCTTATTATCCCAGACACAACATTTAAAGTAAATTAAATGGTGTGTTTTAGAATGAAGAAGGCGCTAATCCTATATTAATTACTAACTAAGACCTGATGTCTAGTCCCTCCTGGAAAGGTTCTGAAACTCCAGCCCATTCCCCGTGTTAAAGCCCATTCACCCTGAAACTCCAGCCCATTCCCCCTGTGTTAAAGCCCATTCAACCTGAAACTCCAGCCCATTCCCCCTGTGTTAAAGCCCATTCACCCTGAAACTCCAGCCCATTCCCCCTGTGTTAAAGCCAATTCCCCCTGAAACTCCAGCCCATTCCCCCTGAAACTCCAGCCCATTCCCCCTGTGTTAAAGCCCATTCCCCCTGTGTTAAAGCCCATTCAACCTGAAACTCCAGCCCATTCCCCCTGCGTTAAAGCCCATTCCCCCTGTGTTAAAGCCCATTCCCCTGTGTTAAAGCCCATTCAACCTGAAACTCCAGCCCATTCCCCCTGTGTTAAAGCCCATTCCCCCTGTGTTAAAGCCCATTCCTCCTGTGTGAAAGCCCATTCCCCCTGTGTTAAAGCCCATTCCCCCTGTGTTAAAGCCCATTCCCCCTGCGTTAAAGCCCATTCCCCCTGTGTTAATGCGTTAAAGCCCATTCCCCCTGTGTTAAAGCCCATTCACCCTGTGTTAAAGCCCATTCACCCTGTGTTAAAGCCCATTCACCCTGAAACTCCAGCCCATTCCCCCTGAAACTCCAGCCCATTCCCCCTGTGTTAAAGCCCATTCTCCCTGAAACTCCAGCCCATTCCCCCTGTGTTGAAGCCCATTCCCCCTGAAACTCCAGCCCATTCCCCCTGTGTTGAAGCCCATTCCCCCTGAAACTCCAGCCCATTCCCCCTGCTTTAAAGCCCATTCCCCCTGTGTTAAAGCCCATTCCCGTGTGTTAAAGCCCATTCACCCTGAAACTCCAGCCCATTCCCCCTGTGTTGAAGCCCATTCCCCCTGAAACTCCAGCCCATTCCCCCTGTGTTAAAGCCAATTCCCCCTGAAACTCCAGCCCATTCCCCCTGAAACTCCAGCCCATTCCCCCTGTGTTAAAGCCCATTCACCCTGTGTTAAAGCCCATTCCCCCTGAAACTCGAGCCCATTCCCCCTGTGTTAAAGCCCATTCCCCCTGCGTTAAAGCCCATTCCCCCTGTGTTAAAGCCCATTCCCCGTGTGTTAAAGCCCATTCCCCCTGTGTTAAAGCCCATTCCCCCTGTGTTAAAGCCCATTCCCTGTGTGTTAAAGCCCATTCCCCCTGTGTTAAAGCCCATTCCCCCTGTGTTAAAGCCCAATCAGCAGTATAGCAGTAAAGAACAGCACAACTCCTCATTTGGAGATCAGGTGGTGTCCGTTGTGATTTTGTATGACTGTCATCTCATAATTTAGTCATGAGAGAGCTGGAAAGATGACCGTTAGTTGATTGTCAGGGAAGTTCATTTCAGAGACACTAGACAAAAGGCCAGTGAATGAAAATGCACAATGACTGAAGAAATGAATATACAAACTTTAACTGGGGGACACACAGCCTTTTCAAAACGGCAAATAAATTGTTTTTCCAGGATAGTGTCAAACTATCTAGTTAGTGACAAACTCAGACACATTTTTTGTTCAGCAGAAACATACAGTAATAACATCTGGAAGGGACAAAAGACAGATATTAAATCCATAGTTAGATGAAATAGCAGAGTATGTTGTTACAATAATCTAAGCTGGGCCATCTGTACATCCTGGTTAAGCAGGATTTAGAAATAACCTGGTGAAATTACTGTTGACCTAGACAACCCACAGGCAAAAACTGGTTGAATCAACGTTGTTTCCATCTCAGTTCAACAAAAGCAATGTGATGAAATTTAATCAACTTGGGAAAACTGATTGGATTTGCAAAAAAAAAAGTCTTCAGTGTAAGAATTTTGTTTATTTTTTCCACCCAACTTTTCGCCTAAATCCAATGACATGGTGATCTTTTTTGTTGTTGATTTCACGTTGAATTCACTTCAGTTGACAACTCAACCAAATGGAAATCAAAACCAGACGTTGAACTGACGTCTGTGCCCCGTGGAAGGCTGTTAACTCTTAACTAAAGAGGAAGAATCACATCTTCTGACAAAACATAATAGCCTACACTAGCTGCACTTAATAATAATACAAATAATAATAATATATCCATCAATGAAAAGCATTAATACATTATTTCATTTAATACTATTAGTAATATCGATATAAAACTATTCATATTCGATGAAAAATAGACAACAATATACGGTTCTATAAGGTCAAAAATAAGCCGACTTTAGAGTAAAGAAAACGAATAAAAATGATGTTTGTCACTTGTCAGAATGAGACAGAGTGCCAGAGGATCTTGCACAAATCGGTTGGGAGGCCCATAAGACTATCAACCACGGGGCGGCGGGTAGCCTTGTGTTTAAAGTGTTGGACTAGTAACCGGAAGGTTGCAAGATCAAATCCCCGAGTTGACAAGTTAAAAATATCTCTTTCTGGACCTGAACAAGGCAGTTAACCCACTGTTCCTAGGCTGTTATTGAAAATAAGAATTTGTTCTTAACTGACTTGCCTAGTTAAATAAAGGTAAAATAAAACAGGTCGATACACACTTCACTATTCGACACACTCGTTAACAGTTTATTTTTACAGTTATGATGTGGGCTAAACGAGAACCTCTCTGCTCCTGAAGGCCGTTGTTGAGGGTGTAAAAATACTCTCGATAAATGCTGAAAAGACTGTTATTAATAAAACTTCTTTAAAGAAGGATGGTATCCTCCTACTCTTGCCACATTCACCATCGTTGAGATATCATTTTAGAAGCCACACCTGTTCAACATGGGGGTCACACACAACGAGTCTGAGGCTTTTAGTTGTAAAATGGCCATAACGGAACACTCCGAATGCCAGAGGCGTTATAAAGTTGACGTTCACCAACTACACCATAAGAATCATTATTACAAGGTTTTTGTTATAAATGACACTTCTTTCTATATCGACTGCTTGGACGCCCCTGACCCTTGGCTCTATTGCTCTGGTTTCTGATAGACTTTGAATGACGAGGGCGCAATTTGACCCAGCTGCTTCTCTCAACGTTTTTATAGCACTCTCCTCTCCTCTGTTCCGGTGGCACCTGCTGCCAGCATCACCGCCGATGGGTGCATTTCAACTCATGATAAGAGTTCAATCAGAATCCAGGATCCAATCTGAGATCCACATTTACCGTTTTAATAATAACGAATATGAATATTCATAAAACAAATAATCAAAGCTTTAATAGTTTATATGCGGTCTACGGAATAGAATAATATATACATTTATAAAACAACGCAGGTATAGGAATATCTTCAATTATTATCTACAACAACAATATCGTCGTCCCGCATGTATTTACTATAAATTGCAAAAGAAGCGTAGGAAAAAAAAACTGGCTATTATAGAGAAAAGAAACACACCGTAGACTACATTTAAAAAACATTTATCTATACTACCTACCATAGACTGGCTGCAATTTGTTTTATAATAAACGTAGACATGGGTACTCATATCAATGTGGCACTGCAAGTACCTAAAATATTATATTTTATTCGATGGCGTTATAATGTTCACTATATAACTAGTATTGCCGTTGCCTTGTGGCAGCATAGAACCCCCCCCCCCCCCTATATATAATAGTAACAATAGATAGTTGTAGTAGCAACAGTAGCTAGTTAAGATAGCATGTGGTCGTTCTTGGGAGAGACCAGCACATTCGCAGTAGGCTACAGATATGAACACAGCAGTCCAAACTTTCGACCAGAGGACATTTTTCATAAT
This sequence comes from Salmo trutta, assembly GCF_901001165.1. Classification (NCBI taxonomy): domain Eukaryota; kingdom Metazoa; phylum Chordata; class Actinopteri; order Salmoniformes; family Salmonidae; genus Salmo; species Salmo trutta. The sequence continues at coordinate 7,787,731 of NC_042984.1, read as the reverse complement.
GGCCCAGTGTTTCATTCTCATCCTCCATCTTAGGCGCAGGTGCTTTGACAGACCGCATGGCACATTATGTGACCAACTAAGCAGAGAGAGAGAGAGCAGCATCATTTAACACAACATACCAAACACCGACTCAAACCAGATCAGTAGGCTCCGAATGGCCAAAGTCAACAGAGCAGAATCTGACAAAATATAGTTTGGAACGGGAACGTTGAGCGTTCTATCCTAGATCCTCAAATGAAATGGAATATGCTAAGGACTTTTATCTGACTAAGGGCGCCAGACATATGAAGGGAGCATCTCTGTTTTCTGCTGCGGATCAAATGGCCACCCCTCCTCTATCCTCCTCCATCCACACGCTTGGCTGGGACTCCTGTGCAACGCCCATTGTTCAACCTTAATTACACGCAGTCATATGAAACTAACAAACTCCCAGTAAAGCAAGTTTACCTAAATTATTCAGTGGATGGTCAGACAGAATAAAATGGACAAAACAGTGATAAAAAAAACATTAATAGTCAACTGCGTAACAGCAAGGTAACGGCGACTGATGTCGATGTAATATATTCCAAAGAGAAGGTGATACCGAAGAAAATAAAGTGAAAGAGCACTGTGCACATTGAACACAAACAGCTGTGTTTCAAGATCAATGCGGATTTACGTTGTTTAGATTAGGTTTGCCGGAAACACAATGACCAACTCTACGCGCACACAAGCAGAGTCACAGCTAAAAGCGCGTAAATATCCCCGAAAAGTGAGCGCCATAGTTGACTAATTCGGGGTACTCGCAATGATTTTGAGTATGCTAAATAGATATATAGCTAGATTTATCTGTTTCTCTTTCAATAAAAGCGTATTCTCCCAAATACAGTAATGTCAACACATACACGTCAGCTTGTGGGAGCCTAATTGCATCAACAAGGAAACATCATTGCAGGAAAGGAAGTGATACACTTTTCCACAAAAAAAACATATCCTAGTCCAAAAACAGGCAACCTTGATTGGCAAATGACAGTTGCATTCTATACAATGAGAAACATGAACTACAGACCGTCTCCTACTAGTGAGAAATATGAAAAATAAAACAATATATTTATCAAGTCCTGACAACACTCACTTCATCCTGTGTGGGTTCCAAATTCAAATGCATGATAACAACGATTCAGAAATGAATGGCTAAACAAAGTTGTAAAAAAAAACACGAATACTTTCGTATCATAAACAATTAGTTGTTATAGATTTGCTGTAGACTATGCAGTGTAAAACATTTTTTTAGAACATGTTATTACCTGAATCACTGAATATTTCCTTAGTATTTTCTCTGTACGTCTGCTTTTGTTTGAGTGAGTTCGGTTCGTTGTCAAGTAGTTTGGTGGACGGTTGTCAAGTAGTTTGGTGGATGATGTCCTCCGTTACAGCTCAAATACAATCTGATTCTAGTCCCGTAGCCTTTAATATCCAGATTTCAATCCGTGAAACGCCAGCGCAGGACGGCCTCCTGAAAATGGCGACAGCGCCGAGTTCCAGATCTGAGGCGTTAAATGTTACTTGTTTGCAAGCAAAAACATGGCTTAATTTGCCTTTGTCAGCGAGAAAACGTAATATTGACTTACCTTTCCTACATGAGCCATTGTCCCCCCCACCCTCCCCACCTCTTTCCTCCCTCCGCCCTTTGCCATGACATCACGGAAGCAGTAGTAAAACCGAGAACATCATATGGGCAGGGCTTTAGGTAGCCCCACTATGATTCAGTGTACCCTACTCTCTCTCTCTCTCTCTCTCTCTCTGTCTCTCTCTCTCTCTCTCTCTCTCTCTGCTTCTCCACACACGCACGCTCGCATTTTGATATGCATTAATACGCTTTTATTACAAATATATACAGTACCAGTCAAAAGTTTGGACACACCTACTCATTCAAGGGTTTTTCTTTATTTTTACTATCTTCTACATTGTAGAATAATAGTGAAGACATCAGAACTATGAAATAACACATATGGAATCATGTAGTAACCAAAAAAGTGTAAAAAAAAAAAAAAAATAGATTCTTCAAAGTAGCCAAATGTAAGTTAATTTGTGGAATTTATTTTGTCCTTAATGTGTTTGAGCCAATCAGTTGTGTTGTGACAAGGTAGGGGTGGTATACAGAAGATAGCCCTATTTGGTAAAAGACCAAGTCCATATTATGGCAAGAACAGCTCAAATAGGCAAAGAGGAATGACAGCCCATCATTACTTTAAGACATGAAGGTCAGTCAATCCAGAAAATGTCAAGAACTTTGAAAGTTTCTTCAATTGCAGTCGCAAAAACCATCAAGCACTATGATGAAACTGGCTCTCATGAGGACTGCCAGAGGAAAGGATGACCCAGACTTACCTCTGCTGCAGAGGACAAGTTCATTAGAGTTACCAACCCAAATTACAGCCCAAATAAATGCTTCACAGAGTTCAAGTAACAGACACATCTCAACATCAACTGTTCAGAGGAGACTGTGTGAATCACCCCTTCATGGTCGAATTGCTGCAAAGAAACCACTACTAAAGGACACCAATAGAAGAAGAGACTTGTTTCGACCAAGAAACACGAGCAATGGACATTAGACTGGTGGAAATCTGTCCTTTGGTCTGATGAGTCCAAATTTGAGATTTTTGGATCCAACCACCATGTCTTTGTGAGATGCAGAGTAGGTGAACGGATTATCTCTGCATGTGTGGTTCCCACAGTGAAGCATGGAGGAGGAGGAGGTGTGATAGTATGGGGGAGCTTTGCTGGTGACACTGTCAGTAATTTATTTAGAATTCAAGGCACACTTAACCAGCATGGCTACCACAGCATTCTGCAGCGATACGCCATCCTATCTGGTTTGCGCTTAGTGGGACTATCATTTGTTTTTCAACAGGACAATGACCCAACACATAACTCCTGGCTGTGTACTGTTGACTCTGTACCGGTACCCCCTGTATATAGCCTCCACATTGACTCTGGACCGGTACCCCCTGTATATAGCCCTGCTATTGTTATTTACTGCTGCTCTTTAATTATTTGTTATTCTTTTACTTTTTTAGGGATTTTCTTAAAACTGCATTGTTGGTTAAGGGCTTGTAAGTAAGCATTTCACTATAAGGTTGTATGTGACAAATACAATTTGATTTGATTTGTAAGGGCTATATGACCAAGAAGGAGAGTGATGGAGTGCTGCATCAACCTGGCCTCCACAATAACCCAACCTAATTCCAATTGAGATTGTTTGGGATGAGTTGGACCGCAGAGTGAAGGAAAAGCAGCCAACAAGAGTGTGCAAAGCTGTCATCAAGGCAAAGGGTGGCTACTTTGAAGAATCTAAAATCTAAAATATATTTTGATTTGTTTAACACTTGTTTAGTTACTACATGATTCCATATGTGTTATTTCATAGTTTTGATGTCTTCACTAACATTCTACAATGTAGAAGATAGTAAAAATAAAGAAAAACCCTTGAATGAGTAGGTGTGTCCAAACTTTTTACTGGTACTGTATATATTATAATTCAAATAGCCTAGTAATGGAACAATTATTGCACATTGATATGAACCTGTGCACTTCCAATCAGGGAGGATAAAGCCGGAGGCCATGAGCTTTAGGCTGGTTTTACTAGGGAACAGCCAACAACCAACCCCAGAAGGCTCTTATTTTCCTCCTACAGATAAATCGTTGATACTCCATAAAAGCATGCATACATTAAAGCTGTCATCTACCCCCCCCCCCCCCTCCCCCATTCCTCAGAGGTGGTACTGTCCAATAACTCACACAATGGACACTTTTCTCGTGCAGGGAATTAATGTATGCCCTGAGTTAGTATGTATAGCAGGGGATGACAGCATCTCATTTGTTAGTTTCGAGTGCATATGGAAAGTGGTTCTTGAAAACACAGAGAGAGTAAGTCTCCATGGAAAATCACAGTAGTACAGCATAGGTAAAGACTTAGACTGAACTAAATGGTGTTGGAAAAACATACAAATTATTGAGCTTCAAATAATTGTATCACACGACGGTAGATCTTTAAAATCGATGAATAGTCCATAGTTTCCGTTTCTGTCAAATAAAATCCATATCTTGAGTGGCCAGTGAAACTTTGCCATATTTGTTCCAAAATCTTTGTTGTGGCAGTGCATAAAAAGTTATATTTCTGTTTGGGCCACTTGGCATGGATAACATTCTGCTGATAGAGACATGTAAATATTTTAGCATTTAGCAACTTGGAATCACTCCCAAATGTTACATATGCCGTGGTTTTGCTTTGCTGTTTCGGAAACCATTAGTGAAAATGACAATCAATCATTACAATCCATTTGAAAATACTTCCCACAAATGCCATCCTTTGTCTGTTGTCTCCATGCCGTAGAATGTATAGGGAATATTTAAAAAGCCAACCTTCAGCTTTCAGAAATTCTATTAAATGCTTATCTCTTTGCAGCAGGGTCTTTTTATGCAATCCCATTGTTATGCATTGAAGCTGAAATCAATCACTGGTGTCCTGCACAGCGCATCAGTATGATTTCAGTTGTGCGGCTCCGAGCAAGGCGTTAGTCAACACAACAGCGTCGACAATAGAGTAAACAAAAGACAGAAACAAAAAATCCGCCTTTGCCTCCCTTGATCCAAGAAATAGAGTCTGCAGAAGCCAGGAGACAGGTGAAGGCCCAGGGCTTAAGTGTGTGTGACTAAATCTACACACCTTGAAAATGGTAAAGAATCACATTCTTGAGAACACACACACACAGCGAGAAGGCTACAGTAAGTTTAAACTTGTCCTGTATGTCTTCAGGACCCCAGACAGCTCCTTTGCCGTCTAACCCACTATGGTTTCAGGACCATGGACAGCAGTGCGTGCTGAATAGGCTTGTTCTGTAAAACTTGAATTGTCTTTGGAGCTCATGACAAGCTCGACAACATACACTAGATGGCCAAAAGTATATGGTATATGCTCTTTGAACATCTCATTCCAAAATCATGGGCATTAAATATGGAGATGGTCCCCCCTTTGCTGCGATAACAGCCTCCACTCTTCTGGGAAGGCATTCCACTAGATGTTGGAACATTGCTGCGGTGACTTGATTCCATTTAGCCACAAGAGCATTAGTGAGGTTGGGCACTGATGTAAGGCAATTAGGCCTGGCTCGCATTCGACGTTCCAATTAATCCCAAAGGTGTCCGATGGAGTTGAGGTCAGGGCAATGTGTAGGCCAATCAAGTTCTTCCATACCGATCTAGACAAACCATTTATGTATGGACCTCGCTTTGTGCAAGGGGACATTGTCATGCTGAAACAGGACAGGGCCTTCTCCAAACTGTTGCCACAAAGTTGGAAGCACAGAATTGTCTAGAATGTCATTGTATGCTGTTGTGTTAAGATTTCCCTTCACTGGAATTAAGGGGCCTACCAGACCATTATTCCTCCTCCACCAAACTTTACAGTTGGCACTATGTATTTGGGCAGGTAGCATTCTCATGGCCTCCACCAAACCCAGATTAGTCCGTCAGAATGCCAGATGGTGAAGTGTGATACATCACTCCAGAGAACACGTATCCACTGCTCCAGAGTCCAATGGCAGCGAGCTTTACATCACTCCAGCCGACGCTTGGCATCGCACATGGTGATCTTATGCTTGTGTACAGCTGCTCGGCCATGGAAACCCATTTGATGACGCTCCCGACGAACAGTTCTTGTGCTGACGTTGCTTCCAGAGGTAGTTTGGAACTTGGTAGTGAGTGTTGCAACCGAGGACAGATGATTTTTACGCGCTATGCGCTTCAGCACTCAGCGGTTCTGTTCTGTGAGCTTGTGTGGCCTACCACTTCGTGGCTGAGCCGTTGTTGCTCCTATACGTTTGCACTTCACATTAACAGCACTTACAGTTGACTGGGGCAGCTCTAGCAGACCAGACATTTGACAAACTGACTTGTTGGAAAGGTGGCATCCTATGACAGTGCCACGTTGAATGTCACTGAGCTCTTCAGTACAGCCCATTCTATTGCCAATGTTTACCTATGGAGATTGCATGGCTGTGTGCTCGATTTTATACACCTGTCAGCAGCAGGTGTGGCTGAAATAGCCAAATCCACTAATTTGAAGGGGTGTCCACATACTTTTGACCATGTAGTGTATTTATGGACTTACATCTTGCAACAAAGGCTAAATTACTTTTGTCTATTGATGTGTACAATATTATCCCCATCAGTTTATAGCCTAAATATGGTTTCATATAAATAGCCTATCGTAGCCTAATTATTCCTTCAAAATGGCCTCATTGATCTGATCACATATTTTTTGCTTTGTTCATAGTGATACCCTAATCCAAACTTTTATTTTGTAAACCCCCCGGATTTCTGAAAATCTTCCCCGAAGAGTTTCTCGGAACAACTCCATATTTTTTTTTCCAAACTCAAGGACAACGAGCAGTTCCCCGGTCACCAGCTGGTAACTTTTTCCTTCGACCGATTGTTAAAGTCTCGCTGCAGATGGCCTCGACAATGGTCACGTCGCTGTAGTGCGGTGGCTATTTTGTGACAAGCCCATGGTCAGTATTAAGTATTGCATATGGTGGCAGCTGAAGGAGGAGGTGGGGAGTCCCGACTCATAGAAGTCCCTCGACAGATGGAACAAGCTGATATACAACAAGAGAAAAGTTTTAATATGCTTGCAGCCTGGGATGGCATTGTCCCCAAGGTAGGCTACTGAGCCACACGTCACCGGGGGAATACACTGGCCTTTGTCTGGGGAAAGTCTACCGGAAGGTCTAGGGAGTTTAGATTTCGGTTATTCGAAGGATTAGGCTATTTAGTAGGCTATTTAGAAATAAAATATAATCATCTCTGAAATTGTGTTTGTTTTGTTTTCATGTGCAACAACTGTTGTTTTAAAGTAGCAAAATGAACACATTTTTCTCTGAGTAAATCAAACTAGACTATATTTCCATAATAATAAAAAGTAAGGTGAAGTAAAACCGGTATTCTAGACTTTTTGGGAGAAATTATTTAGAATTTAAAATAAATTATTACATTATTGTCACTATCATGACCCTATAGGCCTAGGCAAAAAAACAAATAAATAATAATTATAATGCAACAACTTGACGCAAAAATGTCAGCTACAGAAACAAAAAAGCTCAGTAGGCTAAACTCATTATGAAGACTATTTAATTGAGTTTGAATCAAGTGTCGAACAAGTCTTGCATAGGAATCTCGAAAATCACAAACAGCAGTACTTTCATCACACAAACAACTCACTATAAAACACATGTTCAATCCAAGTACCTGTCAATGAGGAAAATAAGATTAGTTGACTAACCTATAAAAGTCAGACACAGCTTCATGTCTGCGGTCCCCTACTCTCCCGCGCGCGACCGTCAATTACTGAGAAGTTAACTTCTCTGGAAAAAAGTTGCAGCAAACTTCGTTCAACTTGTAGGGGGATAGGGAGGGGAGGGGTAATTTCAGCTAGCCCAAGCCAAACCAATCAGATGGGGCCGTACAAAGAAGGGTATTTGACTGCTGCCAACTCCCTTAGCCAATCACGGCCGGTCACTCTCAGCTTTCAACAACAATGGCTATACAACTCCAACACAAAGAACATTTGGTACCCTGGTCTGGTCTGGATATTTCACTACTGGCACACAAATACTCTGCATTCTTTGGTGGAAACTTTGGTTAAAAAAAAATAACATTTTTAAATGTTAACTTTACTTTCAAAGTCTTTTTTGAGTAAGATCCTGACAAATATATACAAAAGTATGTGGACACCCGTTCAAATTAGTGGATTTGGCTGACAGGTGTATAAAATCGAGCACACAGCCATTCAATCTCCATAGTCAAACATTGGCATTAGAATGGTCTTACTGAAGAACTCAGTGACTTTCAATGTGACACCATCATAGGATGCCACCTTTCCAACAAGTCAGTTCGTTAAATTTCTGCCCTGCTAGAGCTGCCATGTTAACTGTAAGTGCTGTTATTGTGAAGTGGAAACGTCTAGGAGCAACAACTGCTCAGCCGTGAAGTGGTAGGCCACACAAGTTCACAGAACGGAATCGCAGAGTGATAAAGCGCTTAGCGCATAAAAATCGTCTGTCCTCGGTTGCAACACTCACTACCGAGTTCCAAACTACCTCTGGAGGCAACGTCAGCACAAGAACTGTTCGTCGGAAGCTTCATGAAATGGGTTTCCATGGCCGAGCAGCCGAACACAAGCCTAAGATCACCATGCACAATGCCAAGCATCAGCTGGAGTGGTGAAAAGCTTGCCACCATTGGACTCTGGAGCAGTGGAAACGCGTTTCACGTTTCACCGTTTGTCAGTCCGACGAACGAATCTGGGTTTGGCGGATGCCAGGAGAACGCTACCTGCCCGACTGCATAGTGCCAACTGTAAAGTTTGGTGGAGGAGGAATAATGGTCTGGGGCTGTATTTCATGGTTCAAGCTTGGCCCCTTAGTTCCAGTGAAGGGTAATGTTAATGCTACAGCGTACAATGACAATCTATACTATTGTGTACTTTCAGCTTTGTGGCAACAGTTTGGGGCAGGCCCTTTCCTGTTTCAACATGAATCAAGTTCTACACACAAATGGTTTGTCTAGATTGGTGTGACAGAAACTGGCCTGTACAGTTAATTTCTGACCTCAACCCAATCGAACACCTTTGGGATGAATTGGAACGCTGACTGAGAGCCAGGCCTAATCGCCCAACATCAGTGCCTGACCTCACTAATGCTCTTGTGGCTAAATGGAAGCAAGTCCCATCAACAATGTTCCAACATCTATTGGAAAGCCTTCCCAGAAGACTGGAGGCTGTTATAGCAGCGAAGGGGGGACCGACTCCATATTTAATGCCCATGATTTTGAAATGAGATGTTGTCTACTGTACATACTTTTGGTCATGTAGTGTATATAGCCTGACTCACACTACCACAATACCAACAACACTACACTACCACAGCTACTACTTCAGGATGATGTCACCATGGTAATGATGTCACCATGGTAATGATGTCACCATGGGATTGAAGCTGGGTTTTCATCCCGTCCCCACTGAACCACCACCTCCACCACCGCAGGTTATTGATGTTCTGTTCTCTACCTTTTCCTCCTGTTATTCACTTAGTTCCGGTATAGAGGGGCATACTACGAAGCAGGTTCAAATGTTAGCCTGCTAATTTACCTAAATATTCGGGGGAAAAAACATTGTATTTATTTTTTGTTGTTGTTGAAAGATACACTTAAATATTGCATGGTGTAATTGACTCAATAATCCAAAACACATATCCACGTTTAAGAGTATTTCTCTAACAAGCACATATAGAGAACGTTCCCTAAGTGCGTCATTACACCATGTCTCGATACTGATAGGAATAGGATCGGAAGGAAAGCAGTGCTGTTCTCAGATCAGCTTTCTCTAGTCAAGTCTTCCTTTTGCACGATAACTATTCCACAATACTGAAGACGGATCAGCTCCTATCCTAGAGAGATATTACCACCAATGGCTGCAAATATTGAGGTGGCTCATTGGAAATGCTTACCCTAGATGCACACGATCAAGATTTGGCACATCACTTATCACAGATTGTTACACATCATGAAATACATTGAGGCTAAAGTTACAGACAGTAGCCTAGAATTAGCTAAATAGAATTCAATTGACTGAACCTAACATTTATTTCAATGTAATTGAAATAGATAGGCCTACATGGCCTATAATGTATTCATCGTTTGCAGTCATCTCGGTTTTCATTTGAAGCATCGTTTAATTCTTCGCTTGTTTATAACAATTGAAAAGACATTGGCAACTTCGTAGGCTATTTGTAATCAACTTCGTTGTGAAGTTATTGGCGGTCACAGAGATACCCTTCTTGATTCTGTGTTTAACGGATATCTTCTGTGTATAAAGTGACGCCTATAAGGGCAAAAAAAGCATCTTGCTGTTCTGTTCTACCAGTAGTCTGAAGCAGTCGTTAAATAATGAGCGTGTTCAAGTGCAACTTTAGTGCCGACGGTTTGGGAAACAGCTCGGCTACCAAAGATAGCCTACGTCGTAACATGGTGCTAACGAAGATCTTAACACTACCAAGTCTCTGGGACAAGAGGGGCCCGGCTCTGTATTTCAGATAAATTATGACTAAAATACATATACTTTTTATAGTGTTTCAGTAAAATATCAGTGACGTGATGCCGTTGCACAGCTTCAAAACCGGTTCACACACTGCCTGCCAAATGAGTCATTTCGATGCTTGCTTTCATGCAGCACAGTGTGAAGAACAAGAATCCAATTGATGCATATTGAATAAATCATTTTCTCTCTTATTTGACTGTCTGACTTTACAGTTTATATTTCTCTATAGTATAGTTTTCCATATTCTTTATATTCCTAGAGCAGACACAATAAGCTAATTCCAGGCCTTGTTTATGCACTCTGTGTCTGTCGGGGACAGCGCCTCCCTCCTAGATAATAATGTCCTCTGTACATAGCCTTGTCTCAATGCCCCCTAGCCAGCGTTGCTATGGTGAACAAATAGAAAGCATATGTAATGGATTCCCTGTTTATTAAATCTGCTTTCTCTGCATGGCTCACAAAGAGAGACTCTCATTTAAAAAGAGTGCTGGCCTCACTAATGCCACCAGAAGTTGCTTTCTGAGGGAGCCAGACACTCCCGCTGTATTCTTCCTGAGCACAACACACTCATTAACCTATTAACGTTAGGCACCCCCTCCTCCCTTTCCCCTCTTCCATCTCCCCCCTGTCCCCTCTCCAGCCAGGCTTTTCACCCTGCTCTCTGATATCCCTGTCCCTTGCTTAATAACCATGAAGTCACTATAGAACAGGCTGCTGAACTCTGACATGCCCTACAGCTACCTGGGAGTCTGTACAATAAAGACACAAAAGTTCAAACAAATAACACAGAGAAGTGCATGAAATAGAAGAATTAACAAGACCCAGTCGAGAAAAATGACCCCTGTGTGAATTCATTGAAATTTCAAATTTGTTCTTCATTTTTTTTATTTAACCTTTATTTAACCAGGTAAGCTAGTTGAGAACAAGTTCTCATTTACAACTGCGACCTGGACAAGATAAAGCAAAGCAGTGCGACAGAAACGACAAAACAGAGTTACACATGGAATAAACAAGTGTACAGTCAATAACACAATAGAAAAAAAAGAAAGTCTATATACAGTGTGTGCAAATGGCATGAGGAGCTATGGCAATAAATAGGCCATAGTAGCAAAGTAATTACAATTTTGCAGATTAACACTGGAGTGATAGATGAGCAGATGATGATGAGCAGATGATGGTGTGTAAGTAGTGATACTGGTGTGCAAAAGAGCAGCAAAGTAAATACAAACAATATGGGGATGAGGTAGGTAGATTGTGTGGGCTATTTACAGATGGACTATGTACAGCAGCAGCGATCGGTTAGCTGCTCAGATAGCTGATGTTTAAAGTTAGTGAGGGAAATGTAAGTTTCCAGCTTCAGCGATTTTTGCAATTCGTTCCAGTCACTGGCAGCAGAGAACTGGAAGGAAACGCGGCCAAAGGAGGAATTGGCTTTGGGGATGACCAGTGAGATATACCTTCTTGAGTGTGTGCTATGGGTGGGTGTTGTTATCGTGACCAGTGAGCTGAGATAAGGCAGAGCTTTACCTAGCATAGACTTGTAGATGACCTGGAGCCAGTGGATCTGGCGACGAATATGTAGCGAGGGCCAGCCGACTAGAGCATACAGGTCGCAGTCGAAATGGTCAGCTATCTATTTATTAACTTGGCTTTTAAAGACTTTAGAAAGACAGGGCAGGATGGATATAGGTCTGTAACAGTTTGGGTCTAGAGTGTCACCCCCTTTGAAGAGGGGGATGACCGCGGCAGCTTTCCAATCTTTAGGGATCTCGGACGAAATGAAAGAGAGGTTGAACAGACTGGTAATAGGGGTTGCAACAATGGCGGCAGATAATTTTAGAAAGAGAGGGTCCAGATTGTCTAGCCCAGCTGATTTGTACCGGTCCAGGTTTTGCAGCTCTTTCAGAACATCTGCTATCTGGATTTGGGTGAAGGAGAAGCTGGGGAGGCTCGGGCAAGTAGCTGCGAGGGGTGCGGAGCTGTTGGCCGGGGTTGGGGTAGCCAGGAGGAAAGCATGCCCAGCCGTAGAGAAATGCTTATTGACATTTTCGATTATCATGGATTTATCGGTGGTGACCGTGTCGCCTAGCCTCAGTGCAGTGGGCAGCTGGGAGGAGGTGCTCTTGTTCTCCATGGACCTTACAGTGTCCCAAAACGTTTTAGAGTTAGAGCTACAGGATGAACATTTCTGTTTGAAAAAGCTAGCCTTTGCTTTCCTGACAGACTGTGTGTATTGGTTCCTGACTTCCCTGAAAAGTTGCATATCGCAGGGACTATTCGATGCTATTGCAGTCCGCCACAGGATGTTTTTGTGCTGGTCAAGGGCAGTCAGGTCTGGAGAGAACCAAGGGCTATATCTGTTCTTAGTTCTACATTTTTTGAAAGGGGCATGCTTATTTAAGATGGTGAGGAAATTACTTTTAAAAACGACCAGGCATCCTCAACTGACGGGATGAGGTCAATATCCTTCCAGGATACCTGGGCCAGGTCGATTAGAAAGGCCTGCTCGCTGAAGTGTTTTAGGGAGCGTTTGACAGTGATGAGGGGTGGTCGTTTGACCGCGGACCCATAGCGGATGCAGGCAATGAGGCAGTAATTGCTGACATCCTGATTAAAAACAGCAGAGGTGTATTTGGAGGGCAAGTTGGTCAGGATAATATCTATGAGGGTGCCCATGTTTACAGATTTAGTGTTTTACCTGGTGGTTTCCTTGATAATTTGTGTGAGATTGAAGGCATCTAGCTTAGATTGTAGGACTGCTGGGGTGTTAAGCATATCCCAGTTTAAGTCACCTAACAGAACGAACTCTGAAGATAGATGAGGGGCGATCAATTCACATATGGTGTCCAGGGCACAGCTGGGAGCTGAGGGGGGTCTATAACAGGCGGCAACAGTGAGAGACTTATTTCTGGAGAGATTAATTCTTAAAATTAGAAGCTTGAACTCTTTGGGCATAGACCTGGAAAGTATGACAGAACTTTGCAAGCTATCTCTGCAGTAGATTGCAACTCCTCCCCCTTTGGCAGTTCTATCTTGACGAAAAATGTTGTAGTTGGGTATGGAAAGCTCCGAATTTTTGGTGGCCTTCCTAAGCCAGGATTCAGACACGGCAAGGACATCGGGGTTGGGGGAGTGTACTAAAGCAGTGAGTAAAACAAACTTAGGGAGGAGGCTTCTGATGTTAACATGCATGAAACCAAGGCTTTTCGATTTCAATTTCATCCTCATTATGCAATATCCTTGAGATTCTTGTTATGGTGTAATCTGACTCTTTCCATTGTGGAGTTATGCCAGCAAAAGTTCCCAGAACATTTGTTAGGTTGCGGCAAATGTTATTATAACACAAAAAGTGTTCAGTCGTGATGATGATTATAGAATGTTTGTATAAAACATTCACCTGATGTTGCAAAAACGTTCATAGAACACATTTAATCTGTTCTTTAATGGTTCCCAGAATGTTTCATTAGGTTGTGGGAATATTGTGGGGATATGACAACATTTGGATTCCAAAAACACAAAAAGTGTCCAGTTGTGCTGACATTCAGATAATGTTTGTATCAGGGTGCACAAAACATTCATTTGATGTTGATATGGTGACCACTGGCTTATTTTTCATGATCTAAAAAGCAAAAGTTGTAAGGACAGACGCTGGGAGATGAGAAGCAAGTACAGGGAGTGAATATTTAATAAATAACCAACATGAAACAAAACAGGGACAGCGTCTGGACGAGGGAAACATAATGACATTAATGCTGACACGGGGATGAAACTGAGGAATAGACAGATATAGGGGAGGCAATCAATAAGTGATGGAGTCCAGGTGAGTCCAATGAAGTGCTGATGCACGTAACATTGGTGACAGGTGTGCGTAATGATGGGGAGCGGTGTGACAAAAGTGATCCTAGATCAGCACTCATAGTCTTGGGTACCTTGTAAATATGGGCCCAGAAGTACACAGCATATAAAGAGGGTGGGTGAAGTGATGATGAATAACACAGTTACCAGTATATTCCTGGGTTAGTTATGTCTAAGAAGGATGAAAAAGGAAGCATTGAATTCCTGATTGACCATACTTTCATGGCTATGTACTGAAAGAAATGTCTTTAAAAGAGTTTTCCTTGTGGTGCAGAGGACAAAAAACTGTCTTGAGAACTAACATTGCAGGTTCAAACCCCACATATGCAGATTGTGAACATATGAAGTGTAAAAAATATGATTGTGTTTGTGTGATTAAATGCTCTTCCAATGTCCTATGAATGAAATGAAAATGCTATGTGTCTCTATATCACCTACAATACAGTCCTCAAATTCAAATGGCCATTAAATCTGGAGAGAAACATATTGGGGATATATTCCAATCTGCTTTAATTTGAATGTTGTGGTAATATTAGGTCAAACTTAAATATAACATTTTCTAAATGTTCTTGAAATGTTCCGAGGACCTCCAAGAAAAGGTACAGTATATTCCGTGAACATCAATGGAATATCATTTACATTTTAGCAGACACTCTTATCCAGAGCGACTTACAGTAGTGAATACATACATTTCATTTCATGCATTTTTTTTGTACTGGCCCCCCGTGGGAATCAAACTCACAACCCTGGCGTTGCACACACCATGCTGGCGTTGCAAACACCATGCTCTACCAACTGAGCCACAGGGAAGACCTAATGTTAAACCTAAAACAAAAGGTGTCCCGAGTGGTGCAGCGCTCTAAGGCACTGCAGTGCTTGAGGCATCACTATAGATCTGGGTTTGATCCGGGTTAAGCGAGCAGTGTGTCAAGAAGCAGTGCGTCTTGGGCTGGGTCGTGTTTCAGAGGAGGCATGGCTCTCGACCTTTGCCTCTCCCGAGTCCGTACGGGAGTTGCAGCGATGGGACAAGACTGTAACTACCAATTGGATGTCACAAAATTGTGGTTGAAAAAAATATTTAAAACTAAAACAAATATGCTATGAATGTCATAAAAACATACTTATTTAATTCTTAAAATACTACAGGAATGTCCTGTGCAACCTAACTTAAAAATTGTATGAATGTCATCACAACTGAGCATTTTTTATGTTTTGGGAACCTAACTCTTGTAATGTACCCACACTGTTCCCACAACCTAATTAAATGTTCTGGGAACCTTTAAAGAACAGACAATCTGGGAAAGAAATGTGTTCTGGGAACGTTATGGTAACATCTTTTTTGCACCTTAAAATAAACATTGTAGAATCATCAGCACAACTGGAACATTTTTGTGTTTTGGGAACATATTTTTTATGATGTCCCCACAATGTTCCCATTAGACTGTTCCCACAACTTAATGAAACATTCTGGGAACCATTAAAGGACAGACAAAATGTGTTATAGGAATGTTCTTACAATATCAAGTGAATGTTTTATACAAACATTCTATAATCATCACCACGAATGGACAGTTTTTTGTGTTATGAGAACATTTGCCGTGACCTAACGGATGTTCTGGGAACTTTCACAGAACCAATTTTGGTTTGCTGGGAAAACATTACTGCTACATTGTGTTATTACATTACCTGGAAACCTAATGAAAACTTTTGATGAATCTTCTGTCGTCGTTGTTACAGATTTTGTGCGCAACATTTTATTGAATGCTAGGAGAACTTTCCAAGGACATTTCATTTAAAGCATTTTTGATTAAACAATCCTAATGTTAGATAAAGTCCTAACTAGAACTTAATGGGAATCTTAGCAAATTTTCTTTGAATGTTCCCGATTTGCAGGGATGAAAATGTAAAGTAAGTTTTGAAATAGTAGGGATGAAAACAAAACACTCACTGATACACTCAAAGCAATTGAGAATACA
>NC_042984.1:7651765-7766765 GCF_901001165.1 Salmo trutta | reverse complement strand
CGCCGACACGAACATGAACCGTCAACATAGAAATAATCCCGCACAACACGGAAGCGGACCAGCTAACATAAATAGCCCCGCTAATTAACCACACTAAACACAGGTGCACAAAACCAAAAAAGGGAAAACCAAAAAAGGGAATCAGTGGTAGCTAATAGGCCTAATACTACCATCTAATACTACCATGAATACTACCATCTAATACTACCATCTACTACTACCATCTAATACTACCATCAAATACTACCATCTAATACTACCATCAAATACTACCATCTAATACTACCATCTAATACTACAATCTCTTAATCTAATTCTACCATCTCTTCATCTAATACTACCATCTAATACTACCATCTCTTCATCTAATACTACCACCTAATACTACCATATCTTCATCTAATACTACCATCTAATACTACCATCTCTTCATCTAATACTACCATCTAATACTACCATCTCTTCATCTAATACTACCATCTAATACTACCATCTCTTCATCTAATGCTACCATCTAATACTACCACCTCTTCATCTAATACTACCATCTAATACTACCAACTCTTCATCTAATACTACCATCTAATACTACCATATATTCATCTAATACTACCATCTAATACTACCATATCTTAATCTAATACTACCATCAAATACTACCACCTAATACTACCATATACTACTGCATCTAATACTACCATCTCTTCATCTAATACTACCACCTAATACTACCATCTCTTCATCAAATACTACCATCTAATACTACCATCAAATACTACCATCTAATACTACCATCTAATACTATCTTCTCTTCATCTAATACTACCATCTAATAATATCTTCTCTTCATCTAATACTACCATCTAATACTACCATCTATTCATCTAATACTACCATCTACTACTACCATCTCTTCATCTAATACTACCATCTAATACTACCACCTCTTCATCTAATACTACCATCTACTACTACCATCTCTTCATCTAATACTACCATCTAATACTACCATCTAATACTACCATCTAATACTACCATCTATTCATCTAATACTACCATCTAATACTACCATCTAATACTACCATCTAATACTACCATCTATTCATCTAAAACTACCATCTAATACTTCCATCTCTTCATCTAATACTACCATTTAATACTATCTTCTCTTCATCTAATACTACCATCTAATACTACCATCTCTTCATCTAATACTACCATCTAATACTACCATCTCTTCATCTAATACTACCATCTAATGCTGCCATCTCTTCATCTAATACTACCATCTAATACTACCATCTCTTAATCTAATACTACCATCTAATACTACCATCTCTTCATCTAATACTACCATCTAATACTAGCTTCGAATACTACCATCTAATACTACCATCTAATACTACCATCTCTTCATATA
Organism: Salmo trutta; assembly: GCF_901001165.1. Taxonomy (NCBI): domain Eukaryota; kingdom Metazoa; phylum Chordata; class Actinopteri; order Salmoniformes; family Salmonidae; genus Salmo; species Salmo trutta. Next base: position 7,765,345 of record NC_042984.1, on the reverse strand, counting down.
CTACTACCACCTAATACTACCATCGAATACTACCATCTAATACTACCATCTCTTCATCTAATACTACCACCTAATACTACCATCGAATACTACCATCTCTTAATCTAATACTACCATCTAATACTACCACCTAATACTACCACCTAATACTACCATCGAATACTACCATCTCTTAATCTAATACTACCATCTAATACTACCATCTAATACTACCATCTCTTCATCTAATACTACCATCTAATACCACCATCTCTTAATCTAATACTACCATCTAATACTACCATCTATTACTACCATCTCTTCATCTAATACTACCGTCTAATACAACCATCTCTTCATCTAATGCTACCATCTAATACTACCATCTATTCATCTAATACTACCATCTACTACTACCATCTCTTCATCTAATACTACCATCTAATACTACCATCTCTTCATCTCTTCTCACAATTTATTTCAGAATATGTTAAATCGGTCCTCCTCAAACCATTCTCATGAACTAATATATATTTTTAAAAAGCTGGATAAGGATAGCGTGCATTTGTATCTAGTCTCTGTACATTAATAAAGGCATGATATCTGGTAGTGTTTTCTAAAAAAAAAAAATACAGTGATATCTGGTAGTCTTTTCTCTAACAATACAGTGATATCTGAAGAGCACTCTGTCATGCTCGGTTTTTCTTTTATCCCTTCTATTTGTAAAGAGATAATGGCAGACTGACAGGTCCAGGGACAGTTGAGTGGGGTTCTAATGGGGAAATAGACTGAGGCGTGGAGGATGTCTTCAGGATGCGTTCCATTTCCAGGCAAAGAGAGAGACAAAGAGTGGCAGCAGAACCATCAGGCCCTGCCGTGATCCCTCTCTCTGAAAGCTCAGTGGCGGGTGATGGGTAATTGAAGCAGTCACAACACTGATCGAGATGCAGCGTCATGCTGTGCCCTGGGCCTGGCTGGCTCTCTGCCCCTGGACTCCTAGCAGCATGCTGTGCCCTGGGCCTGGCTGGCTCTTTGCCCCTGGACAATTTCACCATGGTCACAGTCACAATCACACTCTCTCTGTTTCTCTCTCCACTTCTCCCCCCTCTCCCCCTTTCTCTCTCTCTCACTCTCTCTATCCCCTTTCCCCCCTCTCCCCCTTTCTCTCTCTGCCCCTCTCCCCCTCTCTCTCTCTGCCCCTCTCTCTCTCTGCCCCTCTCTCTCCTCTCTCTCTCTCTCTCTCTCTCTCTCTCTCGCTCTCTCTCCCCTCTCTCTCTCTATCTCTCTCAAATTCAAATTCACATTGCTTTATTGGCTGAAAAACATCTTGTAGATATTGCCAAAGGAGTATAGTGGTACAGCATTTCAGTAAATACAGTACAATGCAATGAGGATAATGAAATCAAGTTCATTTCAGTAGTAATAATAATAGTACATATAATCATGTACACAGGTACAACACAACTACTGTTGTATTGTGGAATCTTCAGTCGATACATTTCATTAAATAAAAAGAAGATTAAAAAAGAAAAAGAAACAATGACTAATACATAAACAACAACATGATGATGGTTCCACTATGTATTACTAGTAGGTTATATACAATGGAAATACTATGATGATGGTTCCACTATGTATTACTAGTAGGTTATATACAATGGAATACTATGATAATGGTTCCACTATGTATTACTGTCAGTTATATACAATGGAAATACTATGATGATGGTTCCATTATGTATTACTGCCAGTTATATACAATGGAAATACTATGATGATGGTTCCATTATGTATTACTGCCAGTTATATACAATGGAAATACTATGATGATGGTTCCATTATGTATTACTGTCAGTTATATACAATGGAAATACTATGATGATGGTTCCATTATGTATTACTGTCAGTTATATACAATGGAAATTCTATGATGATGGTTCCACTATGTATTACTGTCAGTTATATACAATGGAAATACTATGATGATGGTTCCACTATGTATTACTGTCAGTTATATACAATGGAAATACTATGATGATGGTTCCACTATGTATTACTGTCAGTTATATACAATGGAAATACTATGATGATGGTTACATTTACATTTACATTTAAGTCATTTAGCAGACGCTCTTATCCAGAGCGACTTACAAATTGGTGCATTCACCTTAAGATATCCAGTGGAACAACCACTTTGGTTCCACTATGTATTACTAGTAAGTTATATACAATGGAAATACTATGATGATGGTTCCACTATGTATTACTGTCAGTTATATACAATGGAAATACTATGATGATGGTTCCACTATGAATGGAAATCCTTCAGGGAATTAATGGTCATGGACTGTCATGTGGGAGTAATATTTGCCGTTTCTCCAACACCCAGAATAATTCCCAGTGTTATGTTATCAGTAAATACACAGAAGATGGGAATTAATTGAGAAAAAAGTGCATCTCTGTCTCTCCTGTGGTGCAGTGACCACATAGACACTCCTCTTTGGGTAGACATGTCTTTTTGTGTCTCCCTTTTTCTACAGCCAATTGGTGGTAGCTGAGCCTGTACTTTTTAAAAAATGTATTTTTATTTAACAAGTCAGTTAAGAACAAATTCTTATTTACAATGACAGCCTAGGAACAGTGGGTTAACTGCCTTGTTCAGGGGCAGAACGACAGATTTTTACCTTGTCGGCACAGGGATTCGATCTAACAACCTTTCAGGTTACTGGCCCAATGCTCTAACCACTAGGCTACTTGCCGCCCCTACACTCTAACCACTAGGCTACCTGCCGCCACTACACTCTAACCACTAGGCCACCTGCCGCCCCTACACTCTAACCACTAGGTTACCTGCCGCCCCTACACTCTAACCACTAGGCTACCTGCCGCCCCTACACTCTAACCACTAGGCTACCTGCCGCCCCTACACTCTAACCACTAGGCCACCTGCCGCCCCTACACTCTAACCACTAGGTTACCTGCCGCCCCTACACTCTAACCACTAGGCTATCTGCCGCCACTACACTCTAACCACTAGGTTACCTGCCGCCCCTACACTCTAACCACTAGGCTACCTAATGCCCCTACTTGGTCAGGATCTGTCTCTGTTTTGTATCTCTGACAGAGTAGAGATATTCAAACCAAACTTACTTGTCACATGCGCCGAATACAACAACACCTTACAGTGGCTTACTTACAAGCCCTTACCTAACAATGCAGTTCAAGAAGAGTTAAGAAAAGATTTAACAAACAAACGAAAGAAAAAAAAATATATATAAATTTAAAATAAAAGTAACACAATAACATAACAATAATGAGGCTATATACAGGGGGTACCGGTACCGAGTCAGTGTGCGAGGGAACAGGTTAGTTGAGGTAATTGGTACATGTAGGTAGGGGTGAAGTGACTATGCATAGATAATGAACAGCGAGTAGCAGCAATGTACAAAAGGAATGGATGGGGGTCAATGTAAATAGTCCAGTGGCCATTTGATTAATTGTTCAGCAGTCTTACGGCTTGGGGTAGAAGCTGTTAAGGAGCCTTTTGGTCCTAGGGTACCGCTTGCCATGCAGTAGCAGAGAAAACAGTCTATGGGTGACTGTCTTGGAGTCTCTGACATTTTTATGGGCTTTCATTTTACATTTCAGTCATTTAGCAGATGCTCTTATCCAGAGCAACTTACAGTAGTGAATGCATACATTTCATAACATTTTTTCCCGTACTGGTCCCCCGTGGGAATCGAACCCACAATCCTGGCATTGCAAACACCATGCTCTACCAACTGAGCCAGTGAAGACACTTGCCAGTTGGTTTGTGCATGCTTTGAGTACATGTCCTGGTAATCCGTCTGGCCCCGCGGCTTTGTGAATGTTGACCTGTTTAAAGGTCTTGCTCACATCGGCTACCGAAAGTGTTATCACACTGTCATCCAGAACAGCTGGTGCTCTCGTGGATGCTTCAGTGTTGCTTTCCTCTGACACCACCTATTATATAGGTCCTGGATGGCAGGAAGCTTGGCCACTGTGATGTACTGGGCCGTTCGCACTACCCTCTGTAGCGCCTTACGGTCAGATGCCGAGCACCACACTGCCAGTTCTCTGACCTCCTTCCTATAGACTGTCTCATTATTGTCTGTGATCAGGCCTACCACTGTTGTGTCGTCAGCAAACTTAATGATGCTGTTGGAGTCGTGTTTGTCCACGCCGTCGTGGGTGAACAGGGAGCACAGGAGGGGACTAAGTACACACCCCTGAGGGGCCCCAGTGTTGAGTATCAGCGTGACAGATGTGTTGTTGCCTACCCTTATGACCTGGGGGTTGCCCGTCAGGAAGTCCAGGATCCAGTTGCAGAGGGAGGTGTTTAGTCCCAGGGTCCTTAGCAAAGTAATGAGCTTCGTGGGCACTATGGTGCAGTCAATGAACAGCATTCTCACATAGGTGTTCCTTTTGTCCAGGTGGGAAAGGGCAGTGTGGAGTGTGATTGCGTCATCTGTGGATCTGTTGGGGTGTTATGCGAATTGGAGTGGGTCTAGAGTATCCGGGAAGAGCCATGACCAGCCTTTCAAAGCACATCATGGCTACCGACGTGTGCTACGGGGTGGTAATCATTTAAGCAGGTTACCTTTGCTTCCTTGGGCACAGGGACTATGGTGGTCTGCTTGAAACATGTTGGTATTACAGAGAGTTCGGTCAGGGACTCGGTCAGGGAGAGTTTGAAAATGCCAGTGAAGACACTTGCCAGTTGGTCTGCGCATGCTTTGATTACACGTCCTGGTAATCCGTCTGGCCCCGCGGCTTTGAGAATGTTGACCTGTTTAAAGGTCTTGCTCGCATCGGCTACCGAAAGTGTTATCACACTGTCATCCAGAACAGCTGGTGCTCTCGTGGATGCTTCAGTGTTGCTTGCCTCGAAGCGAGCATAAAAGGCATTTAGCTCATCTGATAGGCTCACGTCACTGGGCAGCTCGTGTCTGGGTTTCCCTCATGTCTGGGTTTCCCTCCATAATAGTTTTCAAGCACTGCCACATCCAACGAGTGTCAGAGCCGATGTAGTAGGATTCAATCTTAATCCTGTATTGACATTTTGCTTGTTTGATTGTTCGTCTGAGGGCATAGCAGGACTTCTTATTAGTGTCCTGCTCCTTGAAAGCGGCAGCTCTAGCCTTTAGCTCAATGTGGATGTTGCCTGTAATCCATGGCTTCTGGTTGGGATATGTACATATGGCCACTGTGGGTATGACGTCGTCGATGCACTTATTGATGAAGCCAATGACTGAGGTGGTGTATTCCTCAATGTTATTTGTTGAATCTAGGAACATATTCCAGTCTGTGCTAGCAAAACAGTCCTGTAGCGTAGCCTCCGCGTCATCTGACCACTTCCGTATTGAGCGAGTCACTGGTACCTCCTGCTGCAGATTTTGCTTGTAAGCAGGAATCAGGAGAATATAATTATGGTCAGATTTGCCAAATGGAGGGCGAGGGAGAGCTTTGTATGCATCTTTGTGCGTGGAGTAAAGGTGGTCTAGAGTGTTTGTTCCTCTGGTTGCTCATGTGACATGCTGGTAAAAATGTGGTAAAACAGATTTAAGTTTGCCTGCATTAAAGTCCGCATTAAAGGAGCGCCGCTTTGCCTGCATTAAAGGAGCGCCGCTTCTGGATGAGCATTTTCTGTTTGCTTATGGCCTTATAGAGCTGGTTGAGTGCGGTCTTCGTGCCAGCATCGGTCTGTGGTGATAAGTAGACGGCTACGAATAATATAGATGAGAACTCTCTTGGTATATAGTGTGGTCTACAGCTTATCATAAGGTACTCTACCTCAGGCGAGCAATACCTCAAGACTTCTTTAATATTAGACATCGCACACCAGCTGTTATTGACAAAAAGACACACACCCCCACCCCTCGTCTTACCAGACGTAGCTTCTCTGTTCTACCGGTGCATGGAAAATCTCGCCAGCTCTATATTATCCGTGTCGTCGTTCAGCCATGACTCCATGAAATATAAGATATTACAGTTTTTAATGTCCCGCTGGTAGGATAATCTTAATCATAGGTCATCAATTTTATGTTCCAATGATTGCATGTTAGCAAGTAGAACGGATGGCACTGGGAGTTTACTCGCTCGCCTCCGGATTCTCCGAAGGTAGCTTGACCTGCACCCTCTTTTCCTCCGTCTTTTCCTCACGCAAAAGACTGGGATCTGGGCCTGTTCCCGGGAAAGCAGTACATCCTTCTCGTCGGTCTCGTTAAAGTAAAAAGCTTTTTCCAGTTTGTGGTGAGTAATTGCTGTTCTGATGTCCAGAAGTTATTTTCGGTCATAAGAGACGGTAGCAGCAACAATATGTACAAAATAAGTTGAAAAATAAGTTACAAACAACACACACACACAAAAAAAAAAATAGCACAGTTGGTTAGGAGCATGTAAAACATCAGCCATCCTCTTCGGTGCCATCCTCCATGGGCCAGATGGGGTTTGAGCTGCTAATGGAGAATGACTATAGTTTTTTTTTCCGTATAGGCAGTTATGTCGTATGTCAGTGGCTACAGTATGCAGATAGGATTCCATTGTTATTGTGACACCTATTTTATTTTTTTATTTTTTTATCCCTTTTGTGAATCTTATTTTTTGTTTGTTAGATTGTTTCTGTCTTTGTTTCGTTTATTGTTGTTGTACTGTTTTATTTTGATGATGTCTTAGTAGGGTGGGATGGAGGGATAATAAAGGACTGGGGATGTTGTACTGTTGTCACTCTATGTTCTCAAACTTGAAAACGTAACAATAAAGTATATAAAAAAAAGAGTAGAGATATTCTGCCAATTTGTTTTCTCTTTTGAGGCCAAATAGCAATTTAGTTTATTCTGTGTTTTTGTTTCATTTTCCCAATTTGTCAAATAGAAGGTTTTCATTTCTGTATCAATTTGATTGATTTCCCTGTATGTTCGGATAATAGGCTTGTTTAGTGTTTTTTAACAGCTTTTCAGGGTTCAGCTCTTGGGTTTCCAGTGATTTGAATTGTAAGGATGTTTTGGGGCTTAATTTCAAATGGTGTCAAAATGTCATTGTCTTTATATTTACAATTAAAGAGAATCTTCGGAGTTCTACTATGCATGCATTATTTGGTAATTTCTTTTGGATATTTAGGATAATTCTCTCTCTCTCTCTCGCCCCTCTCTCTCTCTCTCTCTCTCCAGCCACTCTCCTTTTTTTCCTTCAGGTCTGTCAGACCCCAGGTGTGCAGTCTTCGCCCTGGGGCCTCTTCACCTCCCTACATCCCTCTCTCCCTCCTTCCCTCACTCCTGGCTGTCCTCCAGTTTAAACAGAAGGACGGGACAGAGGCGAGAGGCGAGAGGAGAGAGGAGAGGAGAGAGAGAGAGGAGGGCTCGTGTGAGTTCTGAATAATTCATGGTGGCCTGTAATGAAGCCAGTCCACTCTTTTAAGTGTTTGGTGTAATGGAGTTTCAGGGACAAGGCTATCATTTTCTCTTAATGGCGCTTTCTGCGCTGCTCCTCGTGACCCACTCTCCACGCCCCCGCTTTGTACACCCCTACCGTGGTAACTGCACATTACCGCTGGCACACACAAGGCGATTACCGGCAGCTGCAGGAGTTTCGTAGCGGCCAAAGTGGCCAATTTTCTCTTTGCCATTTAAACAACAAACAGAGTGGTATGTTAAAAAGGGAAAGAGAACGAAAGGAATATGGGTGATGAGGGTTATTGTCATTCAGTAAGAGCACATTTAGCAAGGGGGTGGCATTTCTCTTCACTAGTTTTAAGGTTCTTTATGGATATCTTAAGGGGAAGAAACAGAAGCTCAGTTAAATGAATGTTCACTCCTCCTCCTCACTCATCTACAACTGGGCCATTTCAGCTGGTATTAAACATTCAGGAATCAATCCAGGAGTTCAGAATGATATACTGTATATCAGGGGTAGGCAACGAGATTCAGCCGCGGGGTGATTTTTGTCGGAGTGAATGGTTGGGAGGACAGAAAATAATGTAAATCATTTGAACGCTGCAAATTGACCACAACTATAAGCCCAAAAAGAAATTATATTTGAGGATAACGATCATTTTATACCTTGATTACATTGAGACACAATTACATTTGTCTCTTTTTTCATTTGTGGGAATATTTGGGTACAGATTTCCTAAAATAAACACTTTTTTGCTGAATTACTGGTGATTTGACAGTATTTTTCTTTGTTCTTTATTTTTTTAAACAAAAAACTTTTATGGGCGTGTGGGGAGGGGGGGGGGTAAAAATAACTCTGGTTTGGCCCGCTGCCTCTTACAGAACCCTTATCTATACTTTGATTCGCTTCCCCTTGTCACAGGGACAAGAGCCAAGACTGAGACAGAACCATGGCTAATGATTGTTTTAGAGAGCAGGTTGTGTCATGTGTACAGAACGGACCTGAGATCACAGATTGAACTGCTGGCAAGCATCCAATCTCCACCACAGATGCACTGACTGAAAAACGAATATTGACAAGTTATTGATCCTAGGAATATTGTTGTATTTTATGTGTAAAATATGCAGCTAGTAATAAGTACAATGGAATGAGAGATGAGGTTAAGAGAATGCCAACAGTGTGCAAAGCTTTCATCAAGGCAAAGGATGGCTACTTTGAAGAATCTCAAATATAAAATATATTTATTTAACACTTTTTTTCGTTACTACATGATTCCATATGTGTTATTTCATAGTTTTGATGTCTTCACTATTATTCTACAATGTAGAAAACAGTAAAAAATAAAGAAAAACCCTTGAATGAGTAGGTGTGTCCAATCTTTTGACTTGTACTGTATGTCTCTGTCGCCACCCTTGCTGCCCCAGAGATAACAGTTTAGGAAAAAGTATTGACCTTTCACCTTTTAACTGGAAGTGGCAGGTGAGGAGTGTGCTGTGTGTGTGTGTGTGTGTGTGTGTGTGTGTGTGTGTGTGTGTGTGTGTGTGTGTGTGTGTGTGTGTGTGTGTGTGTGTGTGTGTGTGTGTGTGTGTGTGTGTGTGTGTGTGTGTGTGTGTGTGTACTGTATGTGTGTGAGTTTGTGCACATTGTGTTAGCTATATGTTTCAACATGTCTGCCGAGAGAAAAAGGGATCATTTGTGGACGTTTCCAGTTTTTACATCCATGGAACACCTGCCCTGTAAGGCATGTGTAGATAGCGTTCTGCTGCAAGGAAGCAGGAAAGTTCTTTCTTTGTCTCTGCTCTTTGTCCCCTGGTGACGTTAAAAGTTTTCTTAACAAACAAACTGTGCAGCTCAGTAAAGACAAAGACAGAGAGCTGCACCTGCCTGGGTCTGTGTGTGGAGGAGGGCAGACTCCTGCTACTAACCGTAACCACCCCTCCTCCGCCCCACCACAAACACACACACACACACACACACACACACACACACACACACACACACACACACACAGACACACACACACACACACACACACACACACACACACACACACACACACACACACACACAGACACAGACACACACACACACACACACACACACACACACACACACACACACACACACACACACACACACACACACACACACACACACAGACAGACAGAGACTCACCACCTCTTTACCAGCCTATCTCTTCTCACTCTCAGTTCTACACCTCACAGCCAAACACAGTTCATATAGACAGTCACAGAGCAGAGCACGGTCAACAACACACAACCCTTCTATAAACCTTACAGTGCACCCGCACTGATGAAGAAAGATAGAGGGAAGAGAAGAGAGCAAACTTATACGGTACACTCAAGTACTCATGTACTCATATAATCACGCATTCATGTATTCATGTACTCATGCAATCATATATGCATGAATTCATGTACTCAAGTACTCATGTACTCATGTAATCACGCATTCATGTATTCATGTACTCATGCAATCATATATGCATGAATTCATGTACTCAAGTACTCATGTACTCATGTAATCACGCATTCATGTATTCATGTAGTCATGTATTCATATATGCATGTATTTATGTACTAATGTAATCATGTACTCATGTAGTCATGTACTCATGCACTCATGTACCCATGTACTCATGTAGTCATGTACCCGTGTACTCATGTACCCATGTACTCACGTAGTCATGTACCCGTGTACTCATGTAGTCATGTAGTCATGTACTCATGTACTCATATATTCATGTACTTATGTATTCATGTATTCATGTACTCCTGTACTCATGTCATCATGTATTCATGTGCTCGTGTACTCATGTACTCATGCACTCATGTATTCATGTATGCGTGTACTCATGTACTCATGTATTAATGTATGCATGTACTCATGTACTCATGTATTTATGTACTCATGCACTAATGTATTAATTTACTCATCTAGTCATGTAGTGAACTCATGTACTCATGTATTCATGTTTTCATGTACTCATGTATATATGTACTCATGTATTAACTTAGTCATGTACTCATGTACTCATGTATTCATGTAGTCATGTATTCATGTATTCATGTTTTCATGTACTCAATTATTAATCTACTCATGTATTCATCTACTCATGTATTCATGTACTCATCTACTCACGCATACATGTACTCACATATACATTTATTAATGTACTCATATATTCATGTACTCATGTATTCTTTTATTCATGTACTCATGTATTTAGACAACAGTAGAACATTCTGATACTAACATTTCTATTTTTGCTTCATGTATTCTGTACAAACACAGCAATAATCACTCAAGCCTGGAAACCCTGCTGGGAAGATTGCAGGGCCTGTATATGTGGTATTGTGTGAGAACAATATGGTTTTATGACATTTATGGTATTCGGCCATAAAAGCATTACAGTATTCGCATGTGACATACTGTATTAATGGAGTCAATTTTATGACGTTCTTTACAGCAGGCCCTGGGGACAAGGCCACACAACCCAACGTGCTGCTAACCTACAGTGGCTGTATGGAGGAGCCTCGGCACCCACTGGTACTGGCTGTATTGAGGGGCCTCTTCCCCCACTGGAAATGGCTGTATGGAGGGGCCTCGACCCCCACTGGTACTGGCTGTATTGAGGGGCCTCGACCCCCACTGGTACTGGCTGTATGGAGGGGCCTCGACCCCCACTGGTACTGGCTGTATTGAGTGGACTCGACCCCAACTGGTACTGGCGATATGGAGGGGCCTCCACCCCCACTGGTACTGGCTGTATTGAGGGGCCTCGACCCCCACTGGTACTGGCTGTATTGAGGGGCCTCGACCCCCACTGGTACTGGTTGCATGGAGTGGCCTCGACCCCCACTGGTACCGGCTGTAAGGAGGGGCCCTCGGCCCCCACTGGTACTGGTTGTATGGAGTGGCCTCGACCCCCACTGGTACCGGCTGTAAGGAGGGGCCCTCGGCCCCCACTGGTACTGGTTGTATGGAGTGGCCTTGACCCCCACTGGTACCGGCTGTAAGGAGGGGCCCTCGACCCCCACTGTAACTGGCTGTATTGAGGGGCCTCGGCCCCCATTAGTATTAGCTGTATTGAGGGGCCGAGGCCCCCATTGGTACTGGCTGTATTGAGGGTTCTCGACCTCCACTGGTATTGGCTGAATGGAGGGGCCTCGACCCAAACTGGTACTGGCTGTATTGAGGGGCCTCGGCCCCCACTGGTACTGTCTGAATTGAGGGGCCTCGACCCCCACTGGTACTGGTTGCATGGAGTGGCCTCGACCCCCACTGGTACCGGCTGTAAGGAGGGGCCCTCGGCCCCCACTGGTACTGGTTGTATGGAGTGGCCTCGACCCCCACTGGTACCGGCTGTAAGGAGGGGCCCTCGGCCCCCACTGGTACTGGTTGTATGGAGTGGCCTTGACCCCCACTGGTACCGGCTGTAAGGAGGGGCCCTCGACCCCCACTGTAACTGGCTGTATTGAGGGGCCTCGGCCCCCATTAGTATTAGCTGTATTGAGGGGCCGAGGCCCCCATTGGTACTGGCTGTATTGAGGGTTCTCGACCTCCACTGGTATTGGCTGAATGGAGGGGCCTCGACCCAAACTGGTACTGGCTGTATTGAGGGGCCTCGGCCCCCGCTGGTACTGTCTGAATTGAGGGGCCTCAGCCCCCATTAGTATTAGCTGTATTGAGGGGCCGAGGCCCCCATTGGTACTGGCTGTATTGAGGGTTCTCGACCTCCACTGGTATTGGCTGTATTGAGGGGCCTCGGCCCCCACTGGTACCGGCTGTACGGCGGGGCCTCGATCACCGCTGGTACTGGCTGTAAGGAGGGGCCTCGGCAGTATGGGGGACCCATGACTCAATGGTCCCTTATGTCTCTTACAATAGGCTGACAGAGGGGTCATGTGTTCAGAATAGGTGAGTGAGCAGCTCAAATTAGTAATGCAATTCATATTTATACGTGGCAAAAAGTCCCCTTGAGATACCTCTATAATTCATGGTACGAGAGATGTAGAAATATATCATTTAATGGACAGTGTAGTGTGTGTGTGTGTGTGTGTATGTGTGTGTGTGTGTGTGTGTGTGTGTGTGTGTGTGTGTGTGTGTGTGTGTGTGTGTGTGTGTGTGTGTGTGTGTGTGTGTGTCTTTAAGCATATGTGAACATGCAGATTTGTATCATTGTTTGTGTATATCTGTGTTGGAGCTTAGTGGTTGGATTGTTTATATTGCAATATCAAAGTGTGTTTGCAAGGTTACAGATGAATTTGCATCTGTTTATGTGTAAATGCATGTATGTTTGTGCATTGGAGTGAGGATTTGTGAGTACACTACATGACCAAATGTATGTGGACACCTGCTCATCGAACATCTCATTCCAAAATCATGGGCATTAATATGGAGTTGGTCCCCCCTTCGCTGCTATAACAGCCTCCACTCTTCTGGGAAGGCTTTCCACTAGATGTTGGAACATTTCAGCGGGGGACTTGCTTCCATTCAGCCACAAGTGCATTAGTGAGGTCGGACGCTGATGTTGGGCGATTAGGCCTGGCTCGCAGTTGGTGTTCCAATTCATCCCAAAGGTGTTAGATGGGGTTGAGGTCAGGGTTCTGTGCAGGTCAGTCGAGTTCTTCGACACTGATCTCAACAAACCATTTCTGTATGGACCTCGCTTTGTGCACAGAGACCTTGTCATGCTGAAACAGGAAATAGCCTTCTCCAAACTGTTCCCACAAAGTTGGAAGCAGAGAATTGTCTAGAACGTCATTGTATGCTGTAGTATTAAGATTTCCCTTCACTGGAACTAGGGGCCTAAACGGAACCATGAAAAACATCCCCAGACCATTATTCCTCCTCCACCAAACTTGATAGTTGGCACTATGCATTCGGGCAGGTAGCGTTCTCCTGGCATCTGCCAAACCCAGATTCGTCCCTCAGAATGCCAGATGGTGAGGCGTGATTCATCACTCCAGAGAATGCATTTCCACTGCTCCAGAGTCCAATGGCGGTGAGCTTTACACCGAGGACAGACAATTTTTACACGCTACCCACTTCAGCACTTGGCGGTCTCGTTCTGTTAGCTGGTGTGGTCTACCAGTTTGCGGTTGAGCTGTTGTTGCTCCTAGACGTTTCCACTTCACAATAACAGCACTTACAGTTGACCGGGGCAGCTCTAGCAGGGCAGAAATTTGACGAACTGACTTGTTGGCGGGGGTAGATCAGATTTTATATTGCAGATAGATTCTAGGGTTCTAGGGTTCTAGCAATATAATAGTCTGCATCATTTCCAATCCCCATATATATACTCTAAAATATATATTATTTTCTCCTAGCCCTACCATCCCTTCTCTAATTGGAGTAAACTAATGGACAACAATACTTAGACTTCTACTTCCATTGTCAATGTAAATAGTCCAGTGGCCATTTGATACATTTTTCAGCAGTCTTATGGCTTGGGGGCAGAATCTTCTTCCGGATCGGTGTCCCTTCCACGGGACGGTTGAGCTAACGTAGGCTAATGCAATTAGAATGAGGTTATACGTAACAAGAACATTTCCCAGGACATAGACATATCTGATTTTGGCAGAAAGCTTAAATTATTGTTACTCTAAAAGCACTGTCCAATTTACAGTAGCTATTACAGTAAAATAATACCATGCTATTGTTTGAGGAGAGTGCACAAATTGGAACATGAAAAGTTATTAATAAACAAATTAGGCACATTTGGGCAGTCTTAATAAACAATTTTGAACAGAAATGCAATGGTTCATTGGATCATTCTAAAACGGTGCACACACACTGCTGCCCTCTAGTGGCCAACATCTAAATTGCAACTGGGCTGGAATAATACATTGTGGCCTTTCTCTTGCATTTCAAAGATGATGGTACAAAAAAATACAAAAGAACTGTTGGTTTTTCTTTCCACAAACTTCAAAGTGTTTCCTTTCAAATGGTACCAAGAATACGCATATCCTTGCTTCAGGGGCTGAGCTACAGGCAGTTAGATTTGGATGTCATTACAGGCAATTTTTTTTTTAAATGGGCGGATCCTTAAGAGGAGCCTTTTGGTCCTAGACTTGGCGTTCCGGTATCGCTTTCCGTGCGGTAGCAGAGAAAACAGTCTATAACTTGGGTGACTGGAGTCTCTGACAATTTTCTCTGACACCGCCTATTACATAGGTCCTGGATGGCAGGAAGCTAGGCCTCAGTGATGTACTGGGCCGTACGCACTACCCTCTGTAGCGATTAACGGTCAGATGTCGAGCAGTTGCCATACAAGGCGGTGATGCAACCGGTCAGGATGCTCTCAATGGTGCAGCTGTAGAACTTTTTGAGGATCTGGGGACCCATGCCAAATCTTTTCAGTTTCCTTAGGGGGAAAAGGTTTTGTCGTGCCCTCTTAAGGACTGTCTTGGTGTGTTTGGACCATGATAGTTTGTTGGTGATGTGGACACCAAGGAACTTGAAACTCTCGACCCGCTCCACTACAGCCCCGTCGAGGTTAATGGGGACCTGTTTGGCCTGCCTTTTCCTGTAGTGCACGATCAGCTCCTTTGTCTTGCTCACATTGAGGGAGAGGTTGTTGTCCTGGCACCACACTGTCAGTTCTCTGACCTACTCCCTATAGGCTATCTCATCAAGGTCAGTGATCAGGCCTATCACTGTTGTGTCGTCAGCAAACGTAATGATGCAGTTGAGGGTGAACATGACTGCCCAATGGAATCAGCACATAGAAAATCTCTTCCCAACTATTTTGTGAGTATGAATGTTAAGATCAGGGCCCGATTAATGCAGGGAGCTGAAGCCCCTGGGCCGAGGCCCGTTGGGGGCCTAAGAGGCAGCAAAACAATTACAGTTGAAGTCGGAAGTTTACATACACTTAGCTTGGAGTCATTAAAACTCGTCTTTCAACCACTTCACAAATTTCTTGTTAACAAACTATAGTTTTGGCAAGTCGGTTAGGACATCTACTTTGTGCATGACACAAGTCATTTTTCCAACAATTGTTTAAAGACAGATTATTTCACTTATAATTCACTGTATCACAATTCCAGTAGGTCAGAAGTTTACATACACTAAGTTGACTGTGCCTTTAAACAGCTTGGAAAATTACAGAAAATTATGTTATGGCTTTTGAAACTTCTGATAGGCTAATTGATATAATTTGAGTCAATTGGAGGTGTACCTGTGTATGTATTTCAAGGCCTACTTTCAAACTCAGTGCCTCTTTGCTTGACATCATGGGAAATTTTTAAGAAATCAGCCTCAGAAAATAATTGTAGACCTCTACGAGTCTGGTTCATCCTTGAGAGCAATTTCCACACACCTGAAGGTACCATGTTCATCTGTACAAACAATAGTACGCAAGTATAAACACCATGGGACCACGTAGCCGTCATACCGCTCAGGAAGGAGACACGTTCTGTACATACTTTGTACATACTGTGTGCAAATCAATCCCAGAACAACAGCAAGGACCTTGTGAAGATGCTGGAGGAAAGAGGTACAAAAGTATCTGTATCCACAGTAAAATGAGTCATCTTTGACATAACCTGAAAGGCCGCTCAGCAAGGAAGAAGCCACTGCTCCAAAACCGCCATAAAAAAGCCAGACTACGGTTTGCAACTGCACATGGGGACAAAGATTGTTCTTTTTGGAGAAATGTCCTCTGGTTTGATGAAACAAAAATAGAACTGTTTGGCCATAATGACCATTGTTATGTTTGGTAGTAAAAGGGGGATGCTTGCAAGCTGAAGAACACCATCCCAACCGTGAAGCACGGGGGTGGCAGCATCATGTTGTGGGGGTGCTTTGCTGCAGGATGGACTGGTGCACTTCACAAAATAGATGGTATCATGAGGAAAGAAAATTATGTGGATGTATTGAAGCAACATCTCAAGACATCAGTCAGGAAGTTAAAGCTTGGTTGCAAATGGGTCTTCCAAATGGACAATGACCCCAAGCATACTTCAGAAGTTGTGCAAAAAGCTAAATGGCTTAAGGATAAAGTCAAGGTATTGGAGTGGCCATCACAAAGCCCTGACCTCATTCCTATAGAACATTTGTGGGCAGAACTGAAAAAGCGTGTGCGAGCAAGGAGGCCTACAAACATGACTCAGTTACACTAGCTCTGTCAGGAGGAATGGGCCAAAATTCAACTTATTGTGGGAAGCTTGTGGAAGGCTGCCCGAAACGTTTGACCCAAGTTAAACAATGTAAAGGCAATGCTACCAAATACTAATTGAGTGTATGTAAACTTCTGACCCACTGGGAATGTGATGAAAGAAATAAAAGCTGAAATAAATAATTCTCTCTACTATTATTCTGACATTTCACATTCTTCAAATAAAGTGGTGATCCTAACTGACCTAAGACAGGGAATTTTTACTAGGATTAAATGTCAGGAACTGTGAAAAACTGAGTTTAAATGTATTTGGCAATGGCCTATGTAAACATCCGACTTCAACTGTACATGTTTTGTTTTTTGGGGGGATGTATACAATATATATTATTTATAAGTATTTCTTTAGTGCATTCGTCAACCACAGGGGGATTCAGGAGCCCACTCTCAATGAGTACACCTCTGTCTGCGGCTGTTGTGCCTAATCCCACTCCTTTCCCTATGATTTCGAAGCCGACGTCAGCAACCTTCAGTCCCTACTCTGGATTGACTGGGGCTTCTCCATTTGTCGGAGGCCTGCACCATCCTGTGAAGCGTGTGAGTGGACGGATTTCCTCGTCCTTCTCTCCAGCCGTGATTTTGGGCAGTTCCATGGTAAGAAATGTTACTGTTCCTAGTGCAAAAACAATGTTCTATGCCGGAGCTCGAGTAAATTACATTGCTAAACTGCTCCTGAATGTACAGGAAATGGACATCGATTCTGTGGTAGTCCATGTGGGCTTTAATGACATTATGAAAGGCAGCTCTGAACAGTTGAAACTGGATTGCAAAAGGCTGATTGACTCTCTGCTAGACACTAATAAAAGACCCATCATATCTGGCCCTGTGCCCTCTCTGAATCGCAGCATTGAATGCTTTAGCAGGATTTTTTCTCCTCATAACTGGCTACGTGATTACTGTAGCTCAATGGGTGTAACTTTTGTTGACAATTTTGATACCCTTTGAAGAAAAAACTAACATTTTATATGGATGATGGGATCCAACCAAATAATTTGGGTTCCTAGATCCTTTCACAGCATTATAAGGCTGCGTTGAGACAATGACTTATCATTGACCCAAGCCCAGCTCAGTTAATCCCTACCATTGTGTCGCTGAGTCATCATAATGCTTTAGCAAATGTACCTTATACCAGGGGCATTGATAGACACAATGTAAGTAATCAAATGTTTGTCCTAACTGCCCTGAATGCCTCTGCTGATCCTACAGCTATTGTATGCAGAAATCATGAGTCTATGAACCAGATTTATGCCATTAGCACTGAGGTGGTGTGCCCTAGTAGGAAGTCCACTGTGTGCAGTGTAAACTCCCTGCTACTCAGGCCCGGAAGCTAGGATATGCATATTATTAGTAGATTTGGATAGAAAACACTCTGAAGTTTCTAAAACTGTTTGAATGATGTCTGTGAGTATAACAGAACTCATGTAGCAGGCAAACACCTGAGAAAATCTGGCTCGGTCCTGTGTGGCTCAGTTGGTAGAGCATGGTGTTTGCAACGCCAGGGTTGTGGGTTCGATTCCCACGGGGGACCAGTACGGGAAGAAAAATGTATGAAATGTATGCATTCACTACTGTAAGTCGCTCTGGATAAGAGCGTCTGCTAAATGACTAAAATGTAAATGTAAAAATCCAACCAGGAAGTGGGAAATTTGAGGTTTGTAGTTTTTCACTGTCTGTGGGGTCATATTGCACTTCCTAAGGCTTCCACTAGATGTCAACAGTCTTTAGAACATTGTTTCATGCTTCTACTGTGAATGGGGAGCGAATAAGAGCTGTTTGAACCAGGTGTCTGGCAGAATGCAATGAGCTAAGTCACGCGTGCGGCCATGGGCATGAGCTGCGTTACTTTTCATTTCTAAAGACAAAGGAATTGTCCGGTTGGAATATTATTGAAGATTAATGATAAAAACATCCTAAAGATTGATTCTATACATCGTTTGACATGTTTCTACAAACTGTAATGCAACTTTTTTTACTTTTCTTCTGGACTTAGTGCATGCGCCTTGTGCATTTGGAATAGTGAACTGAACGCGCAAACAAAAAGGAGGTATTTGGACATAAATATGGACTTTATCGAAACAAAACAAACATTTATTGTGGAACTGGAATCCTGGGAGTGCATTCCGATGAAGATCATCAAAGGTAAGTGAATATTTATAATGCTACTTCTGACTTTTGTTGACTCCACAACATGGCGGGTATCTGTATGGCTTGTTTTGGTGGCTGAGCGCTGTACTCAGATTATCGCATGGTGTGCTTTTGCCGTAAAGCTTTTTTGAAATCTGACACAGCGGTTGCATTAAGGAGAAGTGTATCTTTAATTCTATGTAAAACACTTGTATCTTATATCAACATTTATTATGAGTATTTCTGTAAATTGATGTGGCTCCCTGCAAAATTACTGGATGTTTTGGAGGCAAAACATTACTGAACATAACGCGCCAATGTAAAATGAGATTTTTGGATATAAATATGAACGTTATCGAACAAAACATACATGTATTGTGTAACATGAAGTCCTATGAGTGCCATCTGATGAAGATCATCAAAGGTTAGTGATTAATTTTATCTCTATTTCTGCTTTTTGTGACTATTTCTGCTTTTTGTGACATACAGCTGGAAAATGGCTGTATGTTTTTTTGTGACTAGGCGCTGACCTAACATAATCATATGGTATGCTTTCGCCGTGAAGCCTTTTTGAAATCAGACACTGTGGCTGGATTAACAAGAAGTTTATCTTTAAAATGGTGTATAATACTTGTATGTTTGAGGAATTTTAATTATGAGATTTCTGTTGTTTTGAATTTGGCGCCCTGCAATTTTACTGGCTGTTGTCGAGGTGGGACGCTAGCAAGGTTCATAAGAAAGAAGATTCATGAAATTAATAATTTGCTAGTAACAGATGACATTCATATTCTGACTATCTCTGAAAATCACTTATACAATACCTTTGATGATACAGTGGTAGCAATACAAGGTTATAACATTTACAGGAAAGACAGAAATGCCGGTGGTGGAGGTGTTGCTGTTTATATTCAGAACCACTTTCCTGTAAAGATTAGAGAGGATCTCATGTTAAATACTGTTGAAGTAATATGGCTACAGGTTCATCTGCCTCACCTAAAGCTCATTCTGGTGGGAAGCTGCTGTAGACCACCAAGTGCTAACAGTCAGTATCTGAATAACATATGTGAAATTATAATGTATGTGATATCAACAGAGAGGTATATTTTCTGGGTGATTTAAATATTGACTGGCTTTCATCAAGCTTCCCACTCAAGAAAAAGCTTCAACCTGTAACCTGTGCCTGCAACCTGGTTCGGGTTATCAGTCAACATACCTGTGTAGTTACAAACAGCACAGGAATGAAATCATCAACATGTATTGATCACATCTTTCCTAATGCTGCAGAAATGTACTTGAAATGTGCCCTATTACAGGGGCTGAGTCACTGGCTTACTGGTGCTCTTCCATGCCATCCCTAGGAGGGGTGCGTCACTTGAGTTTGTTGAGTCTCTGACGTGATCTTCCTGTCCGGGTTGGCGCCCGCTTTGGGTTCATGCCTTTGTGGGCTATACTCAGCCTTGTCTCAGGGTAGTAAGCTGGTGGTTGAAGATATCCCTTTAGTGGTGTGGGGGCTGTGCTTTGGCAAAGTGGGTGGCTTTATATCCTGCCTGGTTGGCTATGTCCGGGGGTATAGTCAGACGGGGCCAATGTGTCTCCCGGCCCCTCCTGTCTCAGCCTCCAGTAATTATGCTGCAATAGTTTATGTGTCGGGGGCTAGGGTCAGTCTGTTATATATGGAGTATTTATCCTGTCTTATCCGGTGTCCTGTGTGAATTTAAGTGTGCTCCCTCTAATTCTCTCTCTTTCTCTTTCTCTTTCTCTTTCTCTTTCTCTTTCTCTTTCTCTTGGAGGACCTAAGCCCTAGGACCATGCCTCAGGACTACCTGTCCTGATGACTCCTTGCTGTCCCCAGTCCACCTGGTCATGCTGCTGCTCCAGTTTCAACTGTTCTGCCTGTGGTTATGGAATCCTGACCTGTTCACTGGACGTGCTACCTTGTCCTGGACCTGCTGTTTTCGACTCTTACTCTCTCTACCGCACCTGCTGTCTTTAACTCTGAATGATCGGCTATGAAAAGCCCACTGACATTTACTCCCGAGGTGCTGACCTGTTGCACCATCTACAACCACTGTGATTATTATTATCTGACTAAATTATGAAAGACAAGAATTGTGATTTTTTAAATTCCGTGAAGTGAGCGTGGAAGAGGTGAAAAAATTATTGTTGTCTATCAACAATGACAAGCCACCGGGGTCTGACAACTTGGATGGAAAATTACTGAGGATAATAGCGGACGATATTGCCACTCCTATTTGCCATATCTTCAACACTACTAGAAAGTGTGTGCCCTCAGGCCTGGAGGGAAGCCCCCATTACTGGCTTAAATAGACGACCAATCAGCCTGTTATCAACATTTAGCAAACTTTTGGGAAAATTGGTGTTTGATCAGATACAATGCTTTTTTACAGTAAACAAATTGACAACAGACTTTCAGCATGTTTATAGGGAAGGACATTCAACAAGCACAGCGCTTATACAAATGTTTAATGCTTGGTTGAGAGACATTTTTGATAAAAAAATAGCGGGGGCTGTTGTTAGACATCAGTGTGGCTTTTGACAATATCGATCATAGTCTGGTACAGGAAAAGAGTATGTGTTATGGCTTTTCACCCCTGCTATGTTGTGGATAAATAGTTACCTGTCTAACAGAACCCAGAGGGTGTTCTTTAATGGAAACCTCTCCAACATAATCCAGGTAGAATCAGGAATTCACCAGGGCAGCTGTCTAGGCCCCTTACTTTTTTCAATCTTTACTAACGACATGCCACTGGCTTTGAGTAAAGCCAGTGTGTCTATGTATGCGGATGATTCAACACTATACATGTCAGCGACTACAGCGACTGAAATGACTGCAACACTTAACAAAGAGCTGCAGTTAGTTTCAGAATGGGTTACTACCATAATTTTGCTGGACCCCAGGAAGAGTAGCTGCTGCCTTGGAGGAAGTAATGGGGATCCATAATAAACCCCAGGAAGAGTAGATGCTGCCTTGGCAGGAACTAATGGGGCTCCATAATAAACCCCAGGAAGAGTAGATGCTGCCTTGGCAGGAACTAATGGGGATCCTTAATAAACCCCAGGAAGAGTAGCTGCTGCCTTGGCAGGGACTAATGGGGATCCTTAATACACCCCAGGTAGAGTAGCTGCTGCCTTGGAAGGAACTAATGGGGATCCATAATAAACCCCAGGAAGAGTAGCTGCTACCTTGGAAGGAACTAATGGGGATCCATAATAAACCCCAGGAAGAGTAGCTGCTGCCTTGGCAGGAACTAATGGGGATCCATAATAAACCCCAGGAAGAGTAGCTGCTACCTTGGAAGGAACTAATGGGGATCCATAATAAACCCCAGGAAGAGTAGCTGCTGTCTTGGCAGGAACTAATAGGGATCCATAATAAATACAAATACAAATTAGGTGAGTCAGTGTACCACTGGAAATGTTATATAGTAGCAAACTGTAGCCCATTGATATGTATACAATGGATGTTGAGAAAACAAATAAATAAAGGGTATATGATTCCTTAATCCAGCCCTGGTTAACATGGCTCTGTGTCTATGTTAGTGTGAATGTTAACATGGCTGTGTGTCTAGATGTTAGTGTGAATGTTAACATGGCTGTGTGTCTACATGTTAGTATGAATGTTAACATGGCTGTGTGTCTAGATGTTAGTGTGAATGTTAACATGGCTGTGTGTCTACATGTTAGTATGAATGTTAACATGGCTGTGTGTCTACATGTTAGTGTGAATGTTAACATGGCTGTGTGTTTCTCTGAGAGGCAGGGGAGGGAGTTAATAGATGTATGTCTGTCTCTGTGTGTTTGTGTGTGTGTTTGTGTGCTCGCGTAAAGTGTGTGTGCGTGTGTGTGTGCATTAGACGTTTAATATGTGTGTATAATATAAACATGCAGAGCCACTTTGTATTCCACCCAGCAGGGCCGTGTCTGTCAGCTACACGCATGGGGCGGATCTGAACTGGACAGATTGAAACTTTGAGCAGCTGAAAGACCTGCATGCTAATGAATCACATGACACTAGCCACTAGTCTCCTTCTCTATCCCTCCATCCTTTACTGTCTCCTTCTCTATCCCTCCATCCTTTATTGTCTCCTCTCTCACTCGACCCTTAATTGTCTCCTTCTATCACTCCAGCCTTTGTCTCTTTCTCTATCTCTCCATCTTTTCTGTTCTACAGCCCCTCTTGTTCCTCCATCCTTTCTGTTCTACAGCTCCTCTTGTTCCTCCATCCTTTCTGTTCTACAGCCCCTCTTGTTCCTCCATCCTTTCTGTTCTACAGCCCCTCTTGTTCCTCCATCCTTTCTGTTCTACAGCCCCTCTTGTTCCTCCATTCTTTCTGTTCTACAGCCCCTCTTGTTCCTCCATTATTTCTGTTCTACAGCCCCTCTTGTTCCTCCATTCTTTCTGTTCTACAGCCCCTCTTGTTCCTCCATTCTTTCTGTTCTACAGCCCCTCTTGTTCCTCCTTCTGACCTGAAGTGGCTTTGAACCATAACAGAAGGTGATCTATGAACATGTATGAAAGAGAAAACTGGAGAAGAAAAGGAAGGAACTAGAGAAGGCAGGAGCAGATTGTCTCTGTCATCAACAATACTAGTTGTTTCCCTGTCTAGGTATTGAATAAAAAGCTTATCATAACCTAAATGTATCTGCAGGCGAGAAAATTAATTCCATCTGTGATCCACTATTAATGGGGGTGTTAATGGAGATTGCTGGAGCATCAACGGCAGAAAGCTGCCAGCTTTACATTTCCTGACAATCAACTCTGACAAGATTAAAAACAACACGAATGATGATACACACGCAGATGATGGGAAATCACATGCAAATACACACGCATGGGCACACGCAGTACGTGAATACATACAAAAAACCCACATAGGCTAGGCTATATAAACAAGAACACAATTAATCACACACAAATGTGTTTAATCCCCACACATATATTTACATGATTTATGTATTTGTTTATCTGGATCTGCATTAGCTTTCACAGAATCAGCAGCTATTCTTCCTGGGTTCCACAAAAAAAAACACAAAAAGTTACAATACACTGATATACTGATAGACAAGGACAGTCACACACATTACAATACAAACACATACAAACAATATAACAACCACAAAAAAAAAAATTATAATAATACAAACTATACTATAGAACAAATAATGTGTGTGTGTGTGTGTGTGTGTGTGTGTGTGTGTGTCACCTCACAGTCCCCTCTGTTCCATGAGATGTTGTTTAATCTGTTTTTTAATAATAATATCGTAGAATATTTATAAAATTCCATTTGCACACAAAAGCTGAACAGTACATGTAGAAACTGGAAACGTGTGTGTGCGTACCCTGTACTCTCTCTCTAAAACACACACACACACCACACATACACACACACACACACACACACACACACACACACACACACACACACACACACACACACACACACACACACACACACACACACACACAGACACACGCATACACACACACCCACCCAGGGGAAAAGCATCCAGCATCCTTCCATAATAACCACTCAGCCCAGACCGAGAGAGAGAGAGAAACAAAGAACCCTCTGAGGAAGCAGCAGTAGGCCTGACTAGAGTACCTCTGTCCAGTGTCTCATTGTGTGTGTGTGTGTGTGTGTGTGTGTGTGTGTGTGTGTGTGTGTGTGTGCGTGTGCGTGTGCGTGTGCGTGTGCGTGTGTGTGTGTGTGTGTGTGTGTTTTGGTTTTACTATCCTTGTGGGGACCAGAAGTCTTCAGAAGGTTTGTAAAACATTAATAAGGCCCAGACCAAAACAGCTCAGGCTTCAGCCCACAGACGACTCACTCATCCAAAAGACAAGGAAGTAGAAGGTAGCCTACATCTTGGTTTCAGAGTTAGCCCTGCACAAAGATAAGTACCGCACAGCGCATAACACTCCCTATCATCAACCCAACGTCTTTATGTTTTTGTGTGTAGATTCACTTATCACAGGAAAAGAAAGAAGAAATGCTATCAGACGATGGAGCAGGAAGTGTCTCTCTGCAGGAGCTCCTGGTCCAATCATCGCAGAACAGAATAAGAAGTGTCTCTGCTGGAGCTCGTGGTCCAATCATCGCAGAACAGAACAGGAAGTATCTTTCTGCTGGAGCTCCTGGTCCAATCAGCAAAGAGTGCAGCATGAAGTGTCTTTCTGCTGGAGCTCCTGGTCCAATCAGCCCAGAGAGCAGCAGGAAGTGTCTCTGCTTGAGCTCCTGGTCCAATCAGGAAAGAGTGCAGCATGAAGTGTCTTTTTGCTGGAGCTCCTGGTCCAATCAGCCCAGAGAGCAGCAGGAAGTATCTCCCTGCTGGAGCTCCTGGTCCAATTAGCCCAGAGACGGAGCAGAAAGTGTCTCTCTGCTGGAGCTCCTGGTCCAATCAGACCAGAGAGCAGCAGGAAGAGTCTCTCTGCTGGAGCTCCTGGTCCTATCAGCACAGAGAGGAGCAGGAAGTGTCTCTGCTTGAGCTCCTGGTCCAATCAGCAAAGAGTGCAGCAGGAAGTATCTCTCTGCTTGAGCTCCTGGTCCAATCAGCCCAGAGTGCAGCAGGAAGTATCTCTCTGCTGGAGCTCCTGGTCCAATCAGCCCATAGAGGAGCAGGAAGCACCTCTCTGCTGGAGCTCCTGGTCCAATCAGCCCATAGAGGAGCAGATGCACTGAGTCAAAACATGGCCCTGGAATATGACATCACACCCCTGCTAAGAGCGTGGCTCAAACACTGCAAATCCACGGCCAGATAGGAAAACGAGGCATTTGTTGCAAACATGACATGAATTATAACACACACACACACAAACAAACATGTCCTCCAAAGTAGGGACTTTGGTGACAAAATCTCTGCTGTGACATGGTGGCCAAACGTCACCCTTTCATCTCTCCCTTTGTACTCAGCTGCCTACTTCCGCCCCTGATCACTTCATCATAGTAAAGTACTCTGAGAGAACCAGAGGAAGGAATGCAGGGATTTAAGAGAGGAACCACCCCTTCTTACCGTTGTTTGTGGGGAAACGAGCTAGAAACCACAGGACCAAAGGATACCCCTTGAGTGGAGTGGATGGTCTCCACAGCCATATTACCTCCTGCTGCTTACAAAAGGGAGAGACGTGTATATCGGTCCAATACGACCAAGTAGGGATTGGTCTGAGAAAGGAAATTCACATGAGCACCACAATGCCTACTCCACCCATGCTCTACCAAGGTTTTCCAGCACACAGCTTTGACCTACTACAGTAGCTATGTTGGTATTGTACTTTAAACTATGTATATGCAAGTTGCTTAGGATTCCCACAGTAGGATGTGGTGACTGGTGACGTTGTTAGTCTGTCTCAACCTGCCTTGGAGGTCTCGCCCCTGCCTCCTCCACCCGGCCCAATTATCTATCCACCCGGACCTATTATCTATCCACCCGGACCTATTATCTATCCACCCGGACCTATTACCTACCCCCCGGCCCTATTATCTACCACCCGGCCCTATTATCTATCCACCCGGCCCTATTATCTACCACCCGGCCCTATTATCTATCCACCCGGCCCTATTATCTATCCACTCGGACCTATTACCTACCACCTGGCCCTATTATCTACCACCCGGCCCTATTATCTACCACCCGGCCCTATTATCTATCCACCCGGCCCTATTACCTACCACCCGGCCCTATTATCTATCCACTCTGACCTATTACCTACCACCCGGACCTATTATCTATCCACCCGGACCTATTATCTATCCACCCGGCCCTATTATCTATCCACCCGGACCTATTATCTATCCACCCGGCCCTGTTATCTATCCACCCGGCCCTATTATCTATCCACCCGGCCCTATTATTTATCCACCCGGCCCTATTATCTATCCACCCGGCCCTATTATCTATCCACCCGGACCTATTATCTATCCACCCGGCCCTATTATCTATCCACCCGGCCCTATTATCTATCCACCCGGCCCTATTATCTATCCACCCGGCCCTATTATCTATCCACCCGGACCTATTATCTATCCACCCGGCCCTATTATCTATCCACCCGGCCCTATTATCTATCCACCCGGCCCTATTATCTATCCACCCGGCCCTATTATTTATCCACCCGGCCCTATTATTTATCCACCCGGCCCTATTATCTATCCACCCGGCCCTGTTATCTATCCACCCGGCCCTGTTATCTATCCACCCGGCCCTGTTATCTATCCACCCGGCCCTGTTATCTATCCACCCGGCCCTGTTATCTATCCACCCGGCCCTATTATCTATCCACCCGGCCCTATTATTTATCCACCCGGCCCTATTATCTATCCACCCGGCCCTATTATCTATCCACCCGGCCCTATTATTTATCCACCCGGCCCTGTTATCTACCACCCGGCCCTATTATATATCCAGCCGGAAGCTGCTCTGAAGGCTGCCGGCTGGCCAGAAAGGAAGAGGAGAGCTGAGGGTAGTTTATTTACTGCATACAATTGTGTGTTTAAACAGACTCCAGTCCAGAGCTGTATCCATGCAGTGTGTGATGGAGGTGGGCTTGGGTGGGGGGCTTGGCTGCTAGCACCATCATCTACCTATGAAGGGACTCTACCTTCCCACTGGGTACACCCTGGTTGAATCAATGTTGTTTCCACGTCATTTCAACAAAATTATGTTGAACCAACGTGGAATAGACGTTGAATTGATGTCTGTGGACAGTGGGTTATATGTAGATAGTACTCAAAACCATTACTTGATTTTATACGATTAAGAAAAAAGCTACAGTGTGTTATGCTACTGCTTTAACACAGTAGTGTTGAGAACAATTTAATTAAGGCCATTCTTCAAATACCTGCATAATGTTTGGCCCTGGCCCTGGCACAGTGAGAGCCTTTAATGGAACACAATTAGCGGTATTTTTCACGCATTATGCTCCTCCAAACCTAACCATTTCATGCCTCTTAACCCCTGGTTGTATGCAGTGGAGCCATAAAGGTTCTGGAAGCCCTGGTGTTGAAAGCACTTCCAGATCACGGCCCCCTCGGCCTGGCCCAGCAGACTGGGGTCACAGGCAATCACACCGTCTGAACTCTAACCTCTGA
This sequence comes from Salmo trutta, assembly GCF_901001165.1. Lineage (NCBI taxonomy): Eukaryota > Metazoa > Chordata > Actinopteri > Salmoniformes > Salmonidae > Salmo > Salmo trutta. Next base: position 7,737,524 of record NC_042984.1, on the reverse strand, counting down.
CCTCTGGTCCCGGCCTATCACAGTCTCCTGATTACTGATCTTAATACATGGAAAGTGACAGAATGGTACAATTGAACCTAAGTTAATACACAGGCTTCACATGCAATGAAACAGTAAATATATGTTATATTTTGATCTCCGCATGTATGGTTCCCACCGTGAAGCATGGAGGAGGAGGTGTGATGGTGTGGGGTGCTTTGCTGGTGACACTGTCAGTGATTTATTTACAATTCAAGGCACACTTAACCAGCATGTCTACCACAGCATTCTGCAGCGATATATGCCATCCCATCTGGTTTGCACTTAGTTGAACTATAATTTGTTTTTCAACAGGACAGTGACCCAATACACCTCCAGGCTGTGTAAGGGCTATTTGACAAAGAAGGAGAGTGATGGAGTGCTGCATCAGATGACCTGGCCTCCACAAACACCCGACCGCAACCCAATTGAGACGGTTTGGGATGAGTTGGACCGCAGAGTGAAGGAAAAGCAGCCAACAAGTGCTCAGCATATGTGGGAACTCCTTCAAGACTGTTGGAAAAGCATTCCTCATGAAGCTGGTTGAGATAATGACAAGAGTGCGCAAAGCTATCATCATTGCAAAGGGTGGCTACTTGTAAGAATCTCAAATCTAAAATATATTTGGATTTGTTTATCACTTTTTTTGGTTACTACATGATTCCATGTGTTATTTCATAGTTTCTACAATGTAGATAATAGTAAAAATAAAGAAAAACCCTTGAATGAGTAGGTGTGTCCAAACTTTTGACTGGTACTGTATGTATATACATGCAAACACCTATACAATTCTGGTGATGCAATACAGTCCATTATGTTTTGTGTCATTATTTCAAGGTGTAAGATGTAGGAATCGATCCGCCATTTCCTGGTTGCTTGCTAAATTTCTAATATTTCGCCTAATTTAAGTTTATGTGACATAAAACACAAACACACAAACACCCACACATGCACACACTTCCATTACACACAGTAAGCTACTCTGGTTTATAACATTCAGTATTTGAGGCTGTCTATGTCTAGGTCTTCACACCTCTCCCACTCACCCCTCATTGATTGTCATGCTGTTAGATTGAACGGGAGGGCTTGTGTCAGTCAGTAAGAATGGGCACACAAGAAAGGCTTGTTATAGCAAACACTATCCCCCCCCTAAGACTCTCGGCTCCATCCTGCCTCTCTCAGCTGGAGTAGATCTGCTGCAGAAATGGTACCTGATTCCATCCCCACACACACATTCTCTCTCTCTCTCTCCAACAGGCAGAATCTAGCTTGTACCATCTCTCCCAATGAGTGTGCATTATTTTAGCACTCCTCCCCTCCTATTTTGCTCAGTGGCAGGAGGGAAGATGTGCTCAGTACTTTGTTGCCATGGATACCACAAACACCCAACATAGGAAATTCCACACAGAATAATAAGTGGTCCTTTGCGTCTGTTTGCTCTCCAACACACCACAGGGTTAGAGAGGCATTTTCTTGTCAGAGGCAGGAACTATTTTATGTTTTGCGGGGAGAGAAAAAAGGTAAGAGAAGACAAAGATATGAAAAGAGTACAGTAATGTTCTCCAGTGACAGGTTTCCCCCTGCTCTGAGAGATGACAGAGAGAGAGAGAGAGAGAGATGGCAGAGAGAGAGAGAGAGAGAGAGAGATGACAGAGAAAGAGAGATAACAGAGGAGTAGAGAGCCAAAGAGACACTCTGAAAAGAAGCCATCGCTCAGGGCATCCACAACAAATTAATGGGGACATGACAGAGAGGAGAAAGAGAGAGAATTTCAAGTACAGTCATTTGAGACCAGTGACATTTGTAACAACAGAGATGGCAAGGTTCCTGTGACATCGCCATCCAGGACCTCTATAATAGGCGGTGTTAGAGGAAAGCCCATAAAATTGTCAGAGACTAGTCACCCAAGTCATACACTGTTTTCTCTGCTACCGCACGGCAAACGGTACCAGAGCGCCATGTCTAGGTCCAAAAGGCTCCTTAACAGCTTCTACCCCCAAGCCATAAGACAGCTGAACAATTAATCAAATAGCCACCGGACTATTACATTGACAGCCCCCCCCACCCCCACCCCCCACCCCCCATTTGTTTGTACACTGCTGCTACTCACTGTTTATTATATATGCATAGTCACTTCACCCATTTACATTTACATTTTAGTCATTTAGCAGATGCTCTTATCCACCCCTATCTATATGTACAAATGACCTCTAACCTGTACCTCCGCACAGTGACTCAGTACAGGTACCCCCTGTATATAGCCCCGTTATTGTTATGTTATTGTTTTACTTTTTATTATTTTTTACTTTAGTCTTCTTGAACTGCATTGTTGGTTAAGGCCTTGTAAGTAAGCAATTAAGCGTAAGGTCTACACTTGTTGTATTCGGCGCATGTGACAAATAAAGTTTGATTTGATTTGAGAGCTGGTGTTTTCCTTCACGCTGTGAAATGATGACACCATCTGTTTGTGTAAATGTAACACTCCACACTACAGTACCACCATACATGACAAAGAAGTTACGTAGTCCTGTGGCCAGCAGGCTCTCGGTGGAACTAAAGATGACAGAACAGTTATGTAGTCCTGTGGCCAGCAGGCTCTCAGTGGAACTAAAGATGACAGAACAGTTATGTAGTCCTGTGGCCAGCAGGCTCTCAGTGGGACTGGAGATGTCATTATGCAGCAGTCTCTAAGCACATCCACATCCTCCTATACAACAGGTTCAAGATCAGATGGAAAGTGCCAATCACCCCCCTTCCTCCCCCACTGCAGTCCCCTCTATTCCCATGTCCTATGTTTACAGAGAGAGACCTGGTTACTCCTCATTCTTCACATGTTCACTGAGTCTGTCATTGAGTAGCATTGTTGTCACTATGTCAGGCAGCAAGCCGTCTCAAAACAGACTCAACATGCTCTGATCTGTGTCTCATTTAAATTGGAACCGGCTCACAGTAAGACAACAAACTGTCATCTTAGATTAACAGTAAACCGCCCAGCTGTACCCAAACCCCAGTCCACTCAATCTCCTCACTAACAAGTCTATAGCCTAAATATCAAATACACTTTCTCACAGACTATGTTCCACATACAAACAGATATAACTCAGTATCTTTTGTGGAAACAACATTAGTATTGTGGATGTATTAGTTTGAGTGTCATGGAGTGGATGGCACAAGGCTGGGCTGGCATGTGGCGTATGCATGAGCGGGCAGAATCAACGTTGCAAATGAATTTGGAGGGGCGTAATGAGAGCCGGCGCTCGGCTACGGCCCAATTTCACAGCCACATCATTAGGGTGAAGCAGCCCCCGCCCTCCCAGCCCTCGCTCTAATGCAGGGAGAGAGACGGCCAAGGTCACTCGCCCCACGGCCTAATTTGAGATGACAGGTGAGAAGAGACGCTCCAGACTTTGCCCATTAAACAAACATTTTTTTAGGGTACTTTAGGGTCACAATCTAACGCATGCAAACACTCACACACATTACCACACACATTAACACACACATTACCAAACACACATTCACTCATGACCTTCATGTACTTTGTCTTGGGCTGAGCAGGTGTTAGAGATGTGCAGAGGGGTTGAGGGGATAGCCTATGTGGATGTAGTGTCCTATATCTCTGTGTTCAGGTGTCAAATACATGAGTGCATGTTACTCTATGGATCTCCACTCATCAGAAGCAGATGCAACATCTGATATCTGGCCTGAAGCTTCAACTACTCATCACAGGCATATGAATGAGGCATTAGTATTTCTGAAGCAAAAGAGGAATGCACAACATGTTCGTCGAACATCTCATTCCAAAATCATGGGCATTAAACATGGAGTTGTTCCCCCCTTTGCTGCTATAACAGCCTCCACTCTTCTGGGAAGGCTTTCCAATAGATGTTGGAACATTGCTGGGGTGACTTGTGTCCATTCAGCCACAAGAGCATTAGTGAGGTTGAGGGTTGAGGTCAGGGCTTTGTGCAGGCCAGTCAAGTTCTTCCACACCGATCTCGACAAACCATTTCTGTATGGACCTCGCTTTGTGCAGGGGGGTATTGTCATGCTTCCACAAAGTTGGAAGCACAGAATCGTCTAGAATGTCATTGTATTTTATTTATTTGTATTTATTTTTTATGTAACCTTTATTTAACCAGGTAGGCAAGTTGAGAACAATTTTTACAACAACATTTACAATTGCGACCGGGCCAAGATAAAGTAAAGCAGTTCGACACATACAACAACACAGAGTTACACATGGAGTAAAACAAACATACAGTCAATATTACAGTAGAAAAATAAGTCTATATACAATGTGAGCAAATGAGGTGAGATAAGGGAGGTAAAGGCAAAAAAGGCCATGGTGGCAAAGTAAATACAATATAGCAAGTAAAACACTGGAATGGTAGATTTGTAGTGGAAGAAAGTGCAGAGTAGAAATAGAAATAATGGGGTGCAAAGGAGCAAAATAAATAAATAAATACAGTAGGGGAAGAGGTAGTTGTTTGGGCTAAATTATAGATGGGCTATGTACAGGTGCAGTGATCTGTGAGCTGCTCTGACAGTTGGTGCTTAAAGCTAGTAAGGGAGATAAGTGTTTCCAGTTTCAGAGATTTTTGTAGTTCGTTCCAGTCATTGGCAGCAGAGAACTGGAAGGAGAGACGGCCAAAGGAGGAATTGGCTTTGGGGGTGACTAGAGAGATATACCTGCTGGAGCGCGTGCTACAGGTGGGTGCTGCTATGGTGACCAGTGAGCTGAGATAAGGGGGGACTTTACCTAGCAGGGTCTTGTAGATGACCTGGAGCCAGTGGGTTTGGCGACGAGTATGAAGCGAGGGCCAGCCAACGAGAGCGTACAGGTCGCAGTGGTGGGTAGTATATCGGACTTTGTTGACCAAACGTATGGCACTGTGATAGACTGCATCCAGTTTATTGAGTAGGGTATTGGAGGCTATTTTGTAAATGACGTCGCCGAAGTCGAGGATCGGTAGGATGGTCAGTTTTACAAGGGTATGTTTGGCAGCATGAGTGAAGGATGCTTTGTTGCGAAATAGGAAGCCAATTCTAGATTTAACTTTGGATTGGAGATGTTTTATGTGAGTCTGGAAGGAAAGCTTACAGTCTAACCAGACACCTAGGTATTTGTAGTTGTCCACATATTCTAAGTAAGATCCGTCCAGAGTAGTGATGCTGGACGGGCGGGCAGGTGCAGGCAGCGATCGGTTGAAGAGCATGCATTTAGTTTTACTTGTATTTAAGAGCAGTTGGAGGCCACGGAAGGAGAGTTGTATGGCATTGAAGCTCGTCTGGCGGGTTGTTAACACAGTGTCCAAAGAAGGGCCAGAAGTATACAGAATGGTGTTGTCTGCGTAGAGGTGGATCAGAGACTCACCAGCAGCAAGAGCGACATCATTGATGTATACAGAGAAAAGAGTTGGCCCAAGAATTGAACCCTGTGGCATCCCCATAGAGACTGCCAGAGGCCCGGACAACAGGCCCTCCGATTTGACACATTGAACTCTATCAGAGAAGTAGTTGGTGAACCAGGCGAGGCAATAATTTGAGAAACTAAGACTATTGAATCTGCCGATGAGGATGTGGTGATTGACAGAGTCGAAAGCCTTGGCCAGGTCAATGAATACGGCAGCACAGTATTGTTTCTTATCGATGGCGGTTACGATATCGTTTATGACCTTGAGCGTGGCTGAGGTGCACCCATGACCAGCTCTGAAACCAGATTGCATAGCGGAGAAGGTGTGGTGGGATTCGAAATGGTCGGTAATTTGTTTGTTGACTTGGCTTTCGAAGACCTTAGAAAGGCAGGGTAGGATAGATATAGGTCTATAGCAGTTTGGGTCAAGAGTGTCCCCTCCTTTGTAGAGGGGGATGACAGCAGCTGCAATCTTTTGGAATCTCAGACGACACGAACGAGAGGTTGAACAGGCTAGCAATAGGGGTTACAACAATTTCGGCAGATCATTTTAGAAAGAAAGAGTCCAGATTGTCTAGCCCGGCTGATTTGTAGGGGTCCAGATTTTGCAGCTCTTTCATAACCTCGACCTGTTGAGAAAACGGATGATTATCTATAACCTCGACCTGTTGAGAAAACGGATGATTATCTATAACCTCGACCTGTTGAGAAAATGGATGGTTATCTATAACCTCGACCTGTTGAGAAAACGGATGATTATCTATAACCTCGACCTGTTGAGAAAATGGAATGTGCAGATGAGAACAGAGGGTGTAGTCATGACAAACATCTGGCAACACTGTGCTGCTTCTGATGTTAACTCACACACACACACACACACACACACACACACACACACACACACACACACACACACACACACACACACACACACACACACACACACACACAGACCTCATGATGTTTCCTCACACACACACACATCTCATGATGTTTCCTCACACACACACACACACCTCATGATGTTTCCTCACACACACACACACACACACACACACACATCTCATGATGTTTCCTCACACACACACACACACACACACCTCATGATGTTTCCTCACACACACACATCTCATGATGTTTCCTCACACACACACACACACACACACACACACACACACACCTCATGATGTTTCCTCACACACACACACATCTCATGATGTTTCCTCACACACACACACACACACACACACACACACACACACACACACACACACACACACACACACACCTCATGATGTTTCCTCACACACACACACACACACACACACACACACACACACACACACACACACACACACACACACATCTCATGATGTTTCCTCACACACACACACACACATCTCATGATGTTTCCTCACACACACACACACACACACACACACACACACACACACACACACACACACACACACACACACACACACACACACACACACACACACCTCATGATGTTTCCTCAGAGCTGGATGTCTTCCCTGTGGTTTCCATGGTGAGTTATCAGCCTTCCGCACATCAGTAACTTGGGATGTGTCGATACGGGCAACCTTAAAGACAGTAGTCCACACAACTGTCTTTTTTTTAATCCTCCAATGACTCGCCAGGACGTAAGTGACATTTCTGGTTGCAGTCTAGAGGCTGTGAGGACGCAGTACGGTCGATAATAGACATTCTGACACCATTAAGATGTCGTTTGGGCCATTCTCAAAGACATAAATATCTGCAGATGAAAGAGATGAGTGAAAAAAACTCCTTTCATCTCCTCAACAAACTGTCATTTAACTGAGCTTCCTGATCATTGACAGAATGCAAGGGTCTCTCTCTCTCTCTCTCTCTCCCTCTCCCTCCCTCCCTCCCTCCCTCCCTCCCTCCCTCTCTCTCTCTCTCTCTCTCTCTCTCTCTCTCTCTCTCTCCCTCCCTCCCTCCCTCCCTCCCGAAACAACACCCAGTATATAGGATGTCAAGGCTCTTGCCCATAATGAACTGGCCCTGTTCTACAACACGTTCCATAACCAAGACACACGGTTCAGAGACACATTTCAATGGTTTGCCATTATCTCCTGTACAGGGGTTGTTGTGTACTATATCAACAATCGACGGTTATCATTACATTAATGTAACCCCATTTGTCAGTGACAATGTGTTTTTCTAATGCATGTTGTTTGTGAAATTGGGAGATCTGTGTTCGGCAAAAATACATTGACATGATGATACATAGATAGAGTCAATTGAACATGGTTATGAATGTACAGCATTCTTCTAATGGCTCGTTACTCATAAAGCAAGTTTATACACTGCGTAGAACAAACATACTGTTCCTTTTTTAACTGATGTGTCTTTATTCTGATTTCACTGTGCTGTTTGTGTTCAAACTTCAACATTAACCAATCAGGACACAATCCTCATTCAGTCCTCTGATCTGGGATAGTTTGTGTTCTGTTATGAGAGGCCAAGTACAAGCTACATGAATAAGTGAATTATGTTGCATCGCTCTCTGAAGGATTTCCCCCTGCTAATCATGTTAATCATAGCATTGAAAGACATAACGAGTGTAGCATACTCTTCAACCGACTAACAATCGCATTAACAAGGCCGTTTCTCTCTAAATCCAAACTTTGCATTCGTTAAGTTATCATCAGGGGGCAGACAAATTTGATTGAAATCCTTGATGCCTTGAACACAAAAAAAGCATTCTATAACCATATCAATAAACATGGAAATGGCGACGGCCAAGACAAGTAAGAAAAACACATTTCTAATTTTGTCCATGAAGTGAACTGGAATGCATTAGTCTGAGACGTAACTGCAGATGCTGTGTGAAGACACATGGAGCCTGGGATGACTCTCAGATCCAAAATGACTCACAGTTTCCTGTTAATACTCCATATTTGAGGCTACTGTTAAACTTACGCCAGACTGTGGTACATTTGGCCATTTGACAGGATAGAGTACGCCTCTCTTGCCCTCCAGCCTCCGTATCCCTCGTTCTTCCTCTCTCTTTCTCTGTCTGTCTCTTCTCCCCACATCAGTCACATGTCTGATAGCATCAGTTCTCCAGATATCCGGATATTCATCAGTGACAGCACATCACAACCCTGACACCCCCTCCCCAACCTATCTATGCTTGAATTCTAATCTACTCTGCCCTTTTGTAGGCCAGAACGGCCGATGACGGAGTGGGGGGAGGGGGCAATATGGAGGAGATGAGGGTGGGGGTTTTTCAATTCATCTTTGGAAGTCATTTCAGCAAACTGTAATAACTGTAATGGCCGTGGGTTATGGTAATTTTTCAATTAATCCAAATTAAATGTGATGTACTGTAAGAAATGTTTTAAGTGCGTGAATTCTTGTCTGTCAATAAGTTAAGACTGATAAGTGATATGTGTGACAAGAAAACAGGCTAATAATACAAATTATAAAAAATATTAACAATAATACATCTAATAATTATAATACTAATAATATACAACTAACTGTAAGCATCTTTATTAGAAAGTCATTGGACAAACAAAATGCACATGGGATGCATGCATGAATGAAATAGCTTTGCTGTCTATATATTTATGTCTCTGTCTGCCTCCAGCGCTCCACCATCTAAACACATCACCGACAGCACTTCCTGTCGTCTCCATCCAGTCGATTTGAGAAATCATAATCCATTACATTGTGCATTCAAACACCACGATCGCTTTGACATTCTGCTTGACATTCAGGTAACATAGCAACAGTTATGAGCCTGGTGTGAGAATATAGATGCTTCTGAAAAGGTTGACATGCGAGGGGTTAGTGAAGCTGCGGCTTGCCTCTTCTTTTCAACCTAGCTGAAGAATCTCATTAGAAATTCTAAGCACTTTTTTGTTTTGGTATCTGAAAATACCTTTACAAACAGTTCTAAACAAATCCAGCCCAGAGGGAGAGTGTTACAATAGTCCCTGGCCTGGTTCAGTAGGGATAAGGTGACACAACCATACACACTACTGTTGCTTTCTGAGCTGTTGTAATTGACCATGACTCTTATAATAAGACTGATTTCATTGTAAAGGAAGGAAAAAACTGTCAATAAAAAGAGCTGGTCAAAAGGGGAAATGGAAATGCAGTTTTCGACCACAGAGATAAAATTCATAATTCATAAAGATGAAAGAGGAATTCCATATGAGGGCATAGCTTCTTTCCATTAAAAGGCTAGCCTAAAGAGATTATTTTTCCTTCAATGATCAAAACCAATCCAGATCTGTCGCTCTTCACTAAATCAATAGCGCTACTCTCTGGATCACCTACAGTTAGTCTCTTGTGCCCAGAAAAGAGCGTTGAAACCCTTTCACATACTACCACTACTACTCACACAACCACTTAGCCTAGATAATATTACTAACCAATTTAATTAAATTGTATTTATTAGGATCCCCGTTAGCTGTTGCTCATGCAGCAGCTACTCTTCCTGGGGCCCACACAAAACCTAAACAGGACTTTATACAGAACATTAATAGACAATAACAGCTGAAGGATCTCAACAATAATAATATAATACCAATAACATTCCTACATCCACTAATACCACTAATACATTCACAACTAGTAAAAAACGTCCTAAAATCCAGGTCTTGTGAACAGTATACAGACTATCCCTAGAATCCTACTCCAAGGAAGAAGTCATTAAAGTGGACTATGGTCGTTCACCATTAAAACCAACAGCAACAACAAAAGCCCCACTCTCCATAGAAACACGGCAGAAGGAAACTCTATACTTTATAATTTACTGAATGATGTAATTAGCAGCCATGGCTGTGCAGCTGCGGCCTGGCTGATTGTGTTTGAGCGGGGGTCTCTCGCTCTCTCTCGCTCTCTCTCTCTCTCTGGACATCCCCTGAGATGGGGGCAGAGATGGAGAGATAGAAAAAGCTCTGGAAAAAAAAGACAAAAGCCCTTCAAAGGATAAGGGTTTGTTTGTTTCATTGAAACTGAGACACAAAGTTTTGTTTTCATTTCTTGTTGTTCTGTTTTGTGACATGGGTTGGTCGTTATCTCAAAATGCAGACACCTGCACCCCCTCCCCCCTCCACCTACCCCCAACCCCCTCCACCCTCACCACCCTCCACCCTCACCCCCCTCCACCCCCCTCCGCCTGTTCCAGCCCTGGTGATGGGATGGGAAGAGTGCAGGCCATGGATTTTGGTCACTAGCCAGCCGGGCTAGTGACTACCATTTTTACTAGCCCGGGTCCAATATCTGTGCCATGTGATATTTGAAAATACAAAAGTTAATTAGCCAGCGGGCTAGTTTGGCACATTTTCTACTAGCCTCTGTAAAGTGGAGTATGTGAAGAGGCAAGAGTTTTTTTAGGGTATTACAGCAGTGTCTTACTCTAGGGTATAACAGCAGTGTCTTACTTTAGGGTATAACAGCAGTGTCTTACTCTAGGGTATAACAGCAGTGTCTTACTTTAGGGTATAACAGCAGTGTCTTACTCTAGAGTATAACAGCAGTGTCTTACTCTAGAGTATAACAGCAGTGTCTTACTCTAGGGTATAACAGCAGTGTCTTACTCTAGAGTATAACAGCAGTGTCTTACTCTAGGGTATTACAGCAGTGTCTTACTCTAGGCTACAACAGCAGTGTCTTACTCTAGGGTATTACAGCAGTGTCTTACTCTAGAGTATAACAGCAGTGTCTTACTCTAGGGTATAACAGCAGTGTCTTACTCTAGGGTATTACAGCAGTCTTACTCTAGGGTATAACAGCAGTGTCTTACTCTAGAGTATAACAGCAGTGTCTTACTCTAGGGTATTACAGCAGTGTCTTACTCTAGGGTATAACAGCAGTGTCTTACTCTAGGGTATAACAGCAGTGTCTTACTCTAGGGTATAACAGCAGTGTCTTACTCTAGGGTATAACAGCAGTGTCTTACTCTAGGGTACAACAGCAGTGTCTTACTCTAGGGTATAACAGCAGTGTCTTACTCTAGGGTATAACAGCAGTGTCTTACTCTAGGGTATAACAGCAGTGTCTTACTCTAGGGTATAACAGCAGTGTCTTACTCTAGGGTATAACAGCAGTGTCTTACTCTAGGGTATAACAGCAGTGTCTTACTCTAGGCTATAACAGCAGTGTCTTACTCTAGGGTATAACAGCAGTGTCTTACTCTAGGGTATAACAGCAGTGTCTTACTCTAGGCTATAACAGCAGTGTCTTACTCTAGGGTATAACAGCAGTGTCTTACTCTAGGGCAGGAATGGGTAACTTTGATGGGGATGGGAACGGAACTCATCATTAGGGGCCGTAGTGGCTCGTGGGTCTGTGTACCCCCTCATCTGCACAATTCTGCACATTTTGCCATGGGTGCAGAGCAAATGTTGTTGTTTTAAAGCAAGTTTGCTGTAATTCTACACATTTTGCCATGGTGCGGAGAGAACATTTGGGCATTTTATAACTCATTTCATGCAATTCTACACATTTTGCCATAGGGTGGAGTCAAATGTTTGCATAACTGATGATCAAAGTGCCCCACCCCAGCTGGTAATTCGACCACGCTTACTACAAGTTTAGATAGCTAGCCATTAGACTAACTTACCAATGTAAAAACATTTAGCAGAAATGGGATACTTGAGTGACTGCTGATGCACAACCACATTTTTTAATTGCACCTTGTGTACTCTATTATTCCAACTCTCAACAGTAAGTTGAGACCCCGACAAGTTGAGCCAAGGAAAGCCCCCCGGCCAAACCCTCCCCTAACCCGGACAGCACTGGGCCATTTGTGCACCGCCCTATGGGGCTCCTGGTCACTGGATCAAACCCCAGGCTGTAGTGAACCAACTGTGTTATTCAAACCAAAAGGCATGGATATCTCCCTCCCGGACATGCTATTAGGCCTGTCTCCTACGAAAAAAAATCTGGGTCACCCAAGAGTCGTCTGTTGTTTCGACCAATCGATGGTCTAAATGTTCTGTGTTTTTTTCCATATACAGTATAGGTGGGGTAAGGTACAAAAACAGCAGGAAGGCTCAGGGTCAGGTCAGGCAGAAGGGTCAAAATTGGGAAGGACAAGAAAACAGGAACAATAAACAGGCAGGAGCGGGGGAACAAGACACTGGTTGGTTTCACGAACAAAATGAACTGGCAACAGACAAACAGAGAACACAGGTGTAAATACACAGCGGATAATGGGGAAGATGGGTGACACCTGGAGGGGGGTGGAGAGAAGCACAAAGACAAGTGAAACAGATCAGGGTGTGACAGTACCCCCCCCCCTAAGGGCACCACCTGGCGTCCTACCTGGGCACATACCTGGTTGACCAGGGTGCCGGCTTTGAAAATCTGCAATGAGGGCTGGATCCAGGATGTCCCTGGCGGGGACCAGCACCTCTCCTCTGGGCCATAACCCTCCCAGTCAACCAGGTACTGGAACACCCTGCACCGAGGTCGAACCTTCAGGAGATGCCTCACCGTGTATGCCGGTTGGCCATCGATGAGACAGGGGAGAAGGGTGGGCCTGGAAACAGGAGACAAAGGGCTGTGAAACATGGGTTTACCTCTGGACACATGAAAGGTGGGATGTATACGAACGGTATGGGGCAACAGAAGACGAACAGCAGAGGGGCTAATGATTTTGGAGATGGCAAACGGCCAATAAACCCGGGGGAGAGTTCGCAGGATTCCACCCGGAGGGGCAGATCAAGGGTGGACAGCCATACCTTCTGCCCGAGATGATACCTGGGAGCCGGGGTCCGATGGCGATCCGCTTGCTGTCAATACCTGGAGGTGGTCTTGAGTAGGGCCAACCGGGCTCTCATCCAGGTAGGATGACAGCGGCAGACAAACATCTGGGCAGAATGTATGCCGACCTCTTCTTCTTGCTCAGGGAAGAATGGGGCTGATACCCCAAGGAACACTAAAACAGTGATAGGCCCGTGGCAGAGTGGGGAAGGGTGTTGCGGGCGTATTCGACCCACACAAGCTGCTGGCTCCAGGTGGTGGGGTTGGCGGAGACCAGGCAGCGCAGAGTGGTCTCAAGGTCCTGGTTGGCTTGGTCCGACTAGCAGTTGAACTGGGGGTGGAACCTGGAGGACAGGCTGGCCGACGACCCAATGATGGTGCAGAATGCCTTCCAGAACCGGGACGAGAACTGAGGACCCCGGTCGGAGACCATGTCAATGGTCAGTCCATGGATCTGGAAGACGTGCTGGCCGTGTCCTTGGCAGTGAGTAGCTTGGGGAGAGGAATGAAGTGGGCGGCTTTGGAAAACCGATCCACAACAGTCAAGATGTCAATATGGCCATCAGACAGAGGGAGACCCGTGACAAAGTCCAGGGAGATGTGAAACCAGGGATGGTGAGGGACAGTCAAAGGTTGGAGTAGTCCAGCCGGAGCTTGCCGAGGAGTCTTGTTCTGTGCACAGACCATGCAAGTGGCGACAAATGCGGAGACATCAGGAACCATAGTAGGCCACCAAAAGCGCTGTCGCAAAAAGCCAGGGTCCGCTGGGAGCCCGGGTGGCAGGCAAGCCTGGAGGAGTGGGCCCACTCCAGGACCGCGGAGCAGACAGCGTCAGGCACGAACATCTCGTAATCTGGAAGATGGCAGCCATCTAGAGGCCAAAATCTAAATTGAACCTAAGCTAGAATAATACATTGTGGCCTTTCTCTTGCATTTCAAAGATGATAAAAATAAATGGGAAAAAACGCATGTTTTTTTCTTTGTATTATCTTCTACCAGATCTAATGTGTTATATTCTCCTACAGTAATTTCACATTTCCACAAACTTCAAAGTGATTCCTTTCAAATGGTATAAAGAATACGCATATCCTTGCTTCAGGTGCTGAGCTACAGGCAGTTAGATTTGGGTCATTTTAGGTGAAAATTGAAAAAAGGATCTGATCCTTAAGAGGACACAAGCCTACTAAGCCTACTAATAACAATGACATTACTTATTATTATAATAATGACGATCATAACAATAATAGTAACAATAACAATAAGGAGATCAAGAAAAGGAAGGGTTATTATTATTATAAATATACTTATTCTGACAATTTGGAACAGTGTAATTAACACTAAATAAATGATAAATATTACCAGAGGCTGGTCTAATGAAAACAAGTGTAAAGATTTTATTACAGCAAAGCAAAGATAAACAACAGCCGAATTAACGAATTAGTGTTGCACCATTGTTCTTACATAAAATAACCATATACAATTTCAGTAACACATGTCTTAGAGTGACAAACTGTTCCATCCCTACGGCCTCTACAATGGTTCAGTCCACTCAGACAAGCGTGAGTCAGACAGGTGTCTTGTACACCATGATTTATTTATCCATTATTTTGCTACTGTTCGACTAAAGAAATCTTGGTCGACCAACAGCCTATCGACCAAACAATCGACCAGTCAACTAAATGGGGTCAGCCCTACATTCTATTCAAACCAAGAGGTATGGATATTTTTTTATTTTTTCACCTTTATTTAACCAGGTAGGCCAGTTGAGAACAAGTTCTCATTTACAACTGTGACCCGGCCAAGATAAAGCAAAGCAGTGCGACACAAACAACAACACAGAGTTACACATGGAATAAACAAACGTACAGTCAATAACACAATAGAAAAATCTATATACAGTGTGTGCAAATGTGGTAAGATTAGGGAGGTAAGGCAATAAATAGGCCATAGTGGCAAAATAATTACAATTTAGCAATTAAATACTGGAGTGATAGATGTGCAGAAGGTGAATGTGCAAGTAGAGATACTGGGGTGCAAAGGAGCAACAACAAAAAAATAACAATATGGGGATGAGGTAGTTGGGTGGGCTATTTACAGATGGGCTATGTACAAGTGCAATGATCGGTAAGCTGCTCTGACAGCTGATGCTTAAAGTTAGTGAGGGAGATATAAGACTCCAGCTTCAGTGATTTTTGCAATTTGTTCCAGTCATTGGCAGCAGAGAACTGGAAGGAAAATGTGGCCAAATGAGGAGTTGGCTTTGGGGATGACCAGTGAGATATCTCCCTCCATGACATGTTATTCAAACCAAGAGGTATGGATATCTCCCTCCATGACATGTTATTCAAACCAAGAGGTATGGATATCTCCCTCCATGACATGTTATTCAAACCAAGAGGTATGGATATCTCCCTCCATGACATGTTATTCAAACCAAGAGGTATGGATATCTCCATCCATGACATGTTATTCAAACCAAGAGGTATGGATATCTCCATCCATGACATGTTATTCAAACCAAGAGGTATGGATATCTCCATCCATGACATGTTATTCAAACCAAGAGGTATGGATATCTCCCTCCATTACATGTTATTATGCATGACGTTACTTGGACATGGTCCAACTCAAGTTGTCATTTTTTTTAAATTGCATCCGCCCTCCGCAATGTAAAAATAAATATTTTCTCATGACCCTGCCCTTGTATTGTAAAACATTTGCACATCCTCCCCCCTCATACTCATAGAACGAACTCAAAATAATATTTACCACCACAAATAACAATAACTGTAGCGACCTTATGTTTATAAACATAGATATGGACTTTGGCACGGTGGATGTCACGCTGGGCTACGGGCCAGAAGGTTGAGTGTTTCGCTGACCATCACAGAGGAGCTCACTCTCCCAGCCTGTTTCATTACACTACAATAAGAGCTGGCTGCAGACAATGATCAGCTCAGGGGAAATCACATTTTCAACGTTTTGATGCTATTCGAAGATTTAACCGGACGTCATAAACAGTAGTGCTCACCGTGCGGTGCTTCACCGACGCCCAACTCGTTAATATAGCTCCATTGAAAACAATTGCAAAGCGTCAGCATCGTCACTAATTTCCTCAAAACTTGCATCTAAATCGCTGAATAAGCGACACGGAACGAGGCAGATGTCACAACAATGCCTATGGATACAGTTACAAGGGAAGGCTTGGAGGAAGAGGAGGAGGGCACTTGCAAGACAACTCTCAAACGGCTGTAAGCTGAACATACAGTTCGATCGGGCTAAGAGTTTGAGAAAAAGTCCTGCAAAAAAAAAAAAGGTTGAATGGCTGTCCTTTAAACAAGCCAGTTCCAAGAACAACAACGAGAGGGTACAGGAGCTGACAGGGTACAGGAGCTGACAGGGTACAGGAGCTGACAGGGTACAGGAGCTGACTGGGTACAGGAGCTGACAGGGTACAGGAGCTGACTGGGTACAGGAGCTGACAGGGTACAGGGGCTGACTGGGTACAGGAGCTGACAGGGTACAGGAGCTGACAGGGTACAGGGGCTGACTGGGTACAGGAGCTGACTGGGTACAGGAGCTGACAGGGTACAGGAGCTGACAGGGTACAGGAGCTGACTGGGTACAGGAGCTGACTGGGTACAGGAGCTGACAGGGTACAGGGGCTGACTGGGTACAGGAGCTGACTGGGTACAGGAGCTGACTGGGTACTGACAGGGTACAGGAGCTGACAGGGTACAGGAGCTGACTGGGTACAGGAGCTGACTGGGTACAGGAGCTGACAGGGTACAGGAGCTGACAGGGTACAGGAGCTGACAGGGTACAGGAGCTGACAGGGTACAGGAGCTGACTGGGTACAGGAGCTGACTGGATACAGGAGCTGACAGGGTACAGGAGCTGACTGGGTACTGACAGGGTACAGGAGCTGACAGGGTACAGGAGCTGACAGGGTACAGGAGCTGACAGGGTACAGGAGCTGACTGGGTACTGACAGGGTACAGGAGCTGACAGGGTACAGGAGCTGACTGGGTACAGGAGCTGACAGGGTACAGGAGCTGACTGGGTACAGGAGCTGACTGGATACAGGAGCTGACAGGGTACAGGAGCTGACAGGGTACAGGAGCTGACAGGGTACAGGAGCTGACAGGGTACAGGAGCTGACTGGGTACAGGAGCTGACAGGGTACAGGAACTGACTGGGTACAGGAGCTGACAGGGTACAGGAGCTGACAGGGTACAGGAGCTGACAGGGTACAGGAGCTGACAGGGTACAGGAGCTGACTGGGTACAGGAGCTGACAGGGTACAGGAGCTGACTGGGTACAGGAGCTGACTGGGTACAGGAGCTGACTGGATACAGGAGCTGACAGGGTACAGGAGCTGACTGGATACAGGAGCTGACAGGGTACAGGAGCTGACTGGGTACAGGAGCTGACTGGGTACAGGAGCTGACAGGGTACAGGAGCTGACAGGGTACAGGAACTGACTGGGTACAGGAGCTGACAGGGTACAGGAGCTGACAGGGTACAGGAGCTGACTGGGTACAGGAGCTGACAGGGTACAGGAGCTGACTGGATACAGGAGCTGACAGGGTACAGGAGCTGACTGGGTTCAGGAGCTGACTGGGTACTGACAGGGTACAGGAGCTGACAGGGTACAGGAGCTGACAGGGTACAGGAGCTGACAGGGTACAGGAGCTGACAGGGTACAGGAGCTGACAGGGTACAGGAGCTGACTGGGTACAGGAGCTGACTGGGTACAGGAGCTGACAGGGTACAGGAGCTGACAGGGTACAGGAGCTGACAGGGTACAGGAGCTGACTGGTTACGGGAGCTGACAGGGTACAGGAGCTGACAGGGTACAGGAGCTGACTGGTTACGGGAGCTGACAGGGTACAGGAGCTGACTGGGTACTGACAGGGTACAGGAGCTGACAGGGTACAGGAGCTGACAGGGTACAGGAGCTGACAGGGTACAGGAGCTGACAGGGTACAGGAGCTGACTGGGTACAGGAGCTGACTGGGTACAGGAGCTGACAGGCCTGCCATCTTATGAAAAGTTGATGGTAATCTTCACATTAATTTCTATGTCCCCTCAAAAGCTGCCTCCCGGACACCTTTTCAGCAGTTGTTGATTCACTCTGATGAGAATGAAGTTCAACATGCCGCTGAATTTATTTTCATTATTTCTTTCATATTTCTAGGTCAGCACTTTGCTGCATTGAATGTTATGTCAGAGAGGTTGTCTCCCTTGATTTTCTGGCAACACACAACACAAGAAAAATTAGCATGAGTCTGCCATTGTGTTTCTGTCCAGATTACATTAACTATACATTCATAATTTATTGTTTTGAGATCTTCATTGAAAAACCCAAACAGCTCCGAACACATGCACACACCTATTCCAACTACAAACACCACAACACAATGAAGAACCTATCTACCTACCTATCTCTATCTCTCTACAGGGAGTCATCTCTATCTCTCTACAGGGAGTCATCTCTATCTCTCTACAGGGAGTCATCTCTATCTCTCTACAGGGAGTCATCTCTATCTCTCTACAGGGAGTCATCTCTATCTCTCTACAGGGAGTCATCTCTGTCATCATCTCTATCTCTCTACAGGGAGTCATATCTATCTCTCTACAGGGAGTCATCTCTATCTCTCTACAGGGAGTCATCTCTATCTCTCTACAGGGAGTCATCTCTGTCATCTCTACAGGGAGTCATCTCTATCTCTCTACAGGGAGTCATCTCTATCTCTCTACAGGGAGTCATCTCTATCTCTCTACAAGGAGTCATCTCTATTATCATCTCTATCTCTCTACAGGGAGTCATCTCTATCTCTCTACAGGGAGTCATCTCTGTCTCTCTACAGGGAGTCATCTCTATCTCTCTACAGGGAGTCATCTCTATCTCTCTACAGGGAGTCATCTCTATCTCTCTACAGGGAGTCATCTCTATCTCTCTACAGGAAATCATCTCTATCTCTCTACAGGGAGTCATCTCTATCTCTCTACAGGGAGTCATCTCTATCTCTCTACAGGGAGTCATCTCTATCTCTCTACAGGGAGTCATCTCTGTCATCTCTATCTCTCTACAGGGAGTCATCTCTATCTCTCTACAGGGAGTCATCTCTATCTCTCTACAGGGAGTCATCTCTATCTCTCTACAGGGAGTCATCTCTGTCATCGTCTCTATCTCTCTACAGGGAGTCATCTCTATCTCTCTACAGGGAGTCATCTCTATCTCTCTACAGGGAGTCATCTCTATCTCTCTACAGGGAGTCATCTCTATCATCATCTCTATCTCTCTACAGGGAGTCATCTCTATCTCTCTACAGGGAGTCATCTCTATCTCTCTACAGGGAGTCATCTCTGTCATCATCTCTATCTCTCTACAGGGAGTCATCTCTATCTCTCTACAGGGAGTCATCTCTATCTCTCTACAGGGAGTCATCTCTATCTCTCTACAGGGAGTCATCTCTATCTCTCTACAGGGAGTCATCTCTATCTCTCTACAGGGAGTCATCTCTATCTCTCTACAGGGAGTCATCTCTATCTCTCTACAAGGAGTCATCTCTTTTGTTTCCACAGGTTGGGGTGGCAGGACCAGAGACATACAAATAACCAGTGGTGGAAAAACTACCCAATTGTAATACTTGAGTAAAAGTAAAGATACTTTCATTGAAAATGACTCAAGTAAAAGAAAAAGTCGCCCAGTAAAAATATTAAAGTATTTGGTTTTAAATATTCTTAAATATCAAAAGAAAAAGTATAAATAATTTCCATTTCCTTATATTAAGTAAAACAGATGGCATAATTGTATTTTATTTATTTATTTATGGATAGCCAGGTGCACAGTCCAACATTCAGACATAATTTACAAACAAAGCATGTGTGTTTAGTGAGACTGCCAGATCAGAGGCAGTAGGAATGACCAGGGATGTTCTCTGTTTAGTGAGTCCACCAGATCAGAGACAGTAGGGATGACCAGGGATGTTCTCTGTTTAGTGAGTCCTCCAGATCAGAGGCAGTAGGGATGACCAGGGATGTTCTCTGTTTAGTGAGTCCTCCAGATCAGAGGCAGTAGGGATGACCAGGGATGTTCTCTGTTTAGTGAGTCCACCAGATCAGAGGCAGTAGGGATGACCAGGGATGTTCTCTGTTTAGTGAGTCCTCCAGATCAGAGGCAGTAGGGATGACCAGGGATGTTCTCTGTTTAGTGAGTCCACCAGATCAGAGGCAGTAGGGATGACCAGGGATGTTCTCTGTTTAGTGAGTCCTCCAGATCAGAGGCAGTAGGGATGACCAGGGATGTTCTCTGTTTAGTGAGTCCTCCAGATCAGAGGCAGTAGGGATGACCAGGGATGTTCTCTGTTTAGTGAGTCCATCAGATCAGAGGCAGTAGGGATGACCAGGGATGTTCTCTGTTTAGTGAGACTGCCAGATCAGAGGCCGTATGGATTCCTAGTGATGTTCTCTTAATAAGTGCGTGAATTGGACCATTTTCCTGTCCTGCTAAGCATTCAAAATGTAACCAGTACTTTTGAGTGTCAATGAAAATGTAAGGAGTAAAAAGTAATTATTTTCTTCAAGAATGTAGTGAAGTAAAAGTAAAAGTAGTCAAAAAGACAAATAGTGAAGTAAAGTACAGATACCCCCAAAAACCTACTTAAGTCGCACTTTAAAGTATTTTTACAAATTATTTTACACCATTTCAAATAACTGAGAACTCTGGGTTCATCATCAAACTGTTTCCAGAAATCCTGCTATACCCTCAAACAAACCATCAATCAGGCAAAGTGTCAATACAGGACTAAGATTGAATCCTACTACACCGCCTCCGACGCTCGTCAGATGTGGCAGGGCTTGCAAACTATTACAGACTACAAAGGGAAACCCAGCCATGAGCTGTCCAGTGACGTGAGCCAAGCAGATGGGCTAAATGCCTTTTATGAGCTTCGAGGCATGAGAGCACCAGCTGTTCCGGACAACTGTGTGATCACACTCTCCGTAGCCGATGTGAGCAAGACCTTTAAACAGGTCAACATTTACAAGGCCGCGGGGCCAGACGGATTACCAGGACGTGTACTCAGAGCATGTGCGGACCTATCTGGCAAGTGTCTTCACTGACATTTTCAACCTCTCCCTGACCGAGTCTGTAATACCTACATGTTTCAAGCAGACCACCATAGTCCCTGTGCCCAAGAAAGTGAAGGTAACCTGCCTAAATGACTACCGCCCCGCAGCACTCACGTCAATAGCCATGAAGTGCTTTGAAAGGCTGGACATGGCTCACATCAACACCATCATCCCGGAAACCCAAGACCCACTGCAATTCGCATACCGTCCCAACAGATCCACAGATGACCCAATCTCAATCGCGCTCCACACTGCCCTTTCCCACCTGGACAAGAATGCTGTTCATTGACTACAGCTCAGCGTTCAACACCATAGTGTCCACAAAGCTCAACACTAAGCTAAGGACCCTGGGACTAAACACCTCCCTCTGCAACTGGATCCTGAACTTCCTGATGGGCCGCCCCCAGGTGGTGAGGGTTGGCAGCAACACATCTGCCACGCTGATCCTCAACATGGGGGCCTTTCAGGGGTGCGTGCTTAGTCCCCTCCTGTACTTCCTGTTCACCCAAGACTGCGTGGCCAAGCACAACTCTAAAACCATCATTAAGTTTGCAGACGACACAACAGTGGGTCTTGGGATCATCAACAACAATGAGACAGCAGCCTATAGGGAGGAGGTCAGAGACCTGGCAGTGTGGTGCCAGGACAACAACCTCTCCCTCAACGTGAGCAAGATAAAGGAGATGATCGTGGACTACAGGAAAAGGAGGGCCGAACAGGCCCTCCATTAACATTGATGGGGCTGTAGTGGGGCGTGTGGAGCGTTTCAATTTCCTTGGTGTCCACATCACCAAACTATCATGGTCCAAACGCACCAAGACAGTCGTGGAGACGGCATAACAATGCCTTTTCCCCCACAGGAGACTGAAAAGATTTGGCATGGGTCCCCAGATCCTCAAAAAGTTCTAAGCTGCACCATCGAGAGCATCCTGACCAGTTGCATCACTGCCTGGTATGGCAGAGGGTAGTGCATACGGCCCAGTGCATCACTGGGGCCAAGCTTCCTGACATCCAGGACCTCTATAATAGGTGGTGTCAGAGGAAAGCCCATAAAATTGTCAGAGACTCTAGTCACCCAAGTGATAGACTGTTCCCTCTGCTACCGTACGGCAAAACGGTACTGGAGTGCCAAGTCTAGGACCAAAAGGCTCCTTAACAGCTTCTACCCCCAAGCCATGAGACAGCTGAACAATTAATCAAATGGCCATCCAGACTATTTGCATTGACCCCACCTTTGTTTTTGCACTGCTGCTATTCACTGTTTATTATCTATGAGTAGTCACTTCACCCCTACCTATATGTACAACTTACCTCGACTATCCTGTACCTCCACACACTGACTCGGTACCGGTACCCCCTGTATATAGCCTCATTGTTGTGTTTTATTTATTGTTTACACAGTATCTTAGGCTTGGCTCTGGATATCATTACACTTTTTGGTGTTTTGTATCAAATGGCCGCTGCACAGTTTGGATGCTGGAATTATATTTTGGTTGAACGTGTGCAGGTAGACTACAGGTGTCACGGCTTTTCGAAGGAGCGGACCAAAATGCAGCGTGTTCGTAGTTCCACATATTTATTAAACGTGAAACTGAATGCAATACACTTAAATACTTGAATATACAAAAACAACAAACCGTGACGCAGAGAGGAAAACACACTACTCAAAAGATAATAACCCACAAACAGAGAAACAGAGAGAAAAACCCCTACTTAAATATGATCTCTAATCAGAGGCAATGAGGATCAGCTGCCTCCAATTAGAGATCAACCCCAAACATTCCCAACATAGAAATAGAAAAACTAGAACTTAAACATAGAAATAGAAAACATAGAGCAACCCAAAACACCCTCCTGTCACGCCCTGCCCTTCTCTACTATAGAAAATTACATCTTATTAGGGTCAGGACGTGACAACAGGAGACTTTTGAAGTAGCCTGGATAACAATTAAGTAACTTACCTTGATTGTTTTCAATTAAAATTGTCAAAAATAAACAAAAATAGCTTAGCACAATTTCTCAAGTAAGAATTTGGCTAGGACTGTCTGGCAGTGTCCTGAGTAGGGAGGAGGAAACTGAAAACTAGCTGTTATTGGCAGAGAGGTTTGGAACTCTCTTTCTTATTGGTCTATTAACTCATTTCTCACCTGGTGATTTCAACTCGTCTCAGTATCAGAACTTAAAACACAGCCAGACTGGCCTGCTACTAGGCCTTTCTAGACCTTATAAACTGTAGATATTAGACACACAACTGATCCAAACTGAATGATATATTCAAATCACAGGGCTTTGGCACTGTTATTCAAATGACATTTTCACTGCAGTTCTTCAGCTGGCTAACTGGATAATTGGTGTTTGCTCCGGAATCGACATTAGCCAATAGTCACTCGGATAGCAGCTAGTTAGCTGCAAGATCCAGGTGTAAATGTCCAGAGCTTGCGATAGAAATTTGGGTATATGGAGAGAAAATAGGTCCGGTATGCTCTGGTCAGAGTCGCGTTGTACAAAACTGCCGATAGCTTTACGAGGTGAATAATACTTTTGAAAAAAACATATTTAATTTTTTTTTTAAATAAATAATTATCAGCACCACATTTGTTGAGGCGGGTTGCAGGAGAGTGTTTTGAAGTTGAGTTTCTAGAAAAAATATACAAAAAGATATGTGAAGAAAAAGACAAAAAGACATAAAATACATACACACGGGACAAGACGAGGACAAAGGATGTCTGACTGCTACGCCATCTTGGAAACCTTGAAGAAGCTATAGAAATAAAATATAATCGCAATAGAAGCGTTGTTTCTTGTACTATTGCCTCTTGTGTCTTTAGAGGACTGTTTCACATTGATGTCCTTTTTTTCTGTCCTTATTTTGTCCTTCTTTTCTTCTGTTAACTAGATATTCTTTGTTATTGTCACGTCCTGAACAGCAGAGGGAGCAATTGTATTAGTTTTGGTCAGGACGTGGCAGGGTTTTTTTTGTGTGTTAAGTGTTGTGTTGGTGATTGGACTCCCAATTGAAGGCAGGTGTGTTGAGTTGCCTTTGATTGGGAGTCCTATATAGTAGTGTGTGTTTTTCCTTGGGGTTGTGGGTAGTTGTTCTTGCATTGCGTTTTGTGTGCCTGCAAGACTGTTCCTGTCGTGTGTATTGTTTTTTGTCCGGTGGATGCTTTACTCTTTTTTGAATTAAAATATGAGTATCCACATACCCGCTGCGCCTTGGTCTTCTCTCCACTACGACATCTGTGACAGTTATTCTTTGTTAACTAGCTAGTTTCTTCCAGGAGAGTCCCTAGCAAATGCTTAGCAGCTGGTAAACAATTCAGCTAGCTAAGATAACTGTACAATTTTTATGAAAAATAGTTACTTTTTCCAAAAGCCTATCTTCTTTGTTTGTTGCTTGTTGTCACAGGATCCAACGAAAGTGGCGCCCCTCCTCGGTCGGGCGGCGCTCGCCGGTCGTCGTCGCCGGCCTATTAGCTGCCACCGATCGTTGTTTCAGTTTCGTTTAGTTTGTCTGTCTGTTCCGCACCTGTTTTGTGTATGTCATTAGTGGGGACTTATTTAATGTGTGTTTTCAGTTGGGATTTTTGTGCGGGATTGTTTGTTGTCCACTCAGGATGGTGGGCCTGTGAATGTAGTTGCTTCGCTAGTTGTATTTTGGATGTTTTTGTGTTTTGGTGTTTTGTGCTGGCTGACGTCTTATTTTCTCTCTTCGGACCGTTTTGCCCTGTGTTGGGTTGGTCATTATTATTACGCGCCCTTCTGTTTTGGCGTGACCAGTTTGTTGCCGGAGAAAATAAAGACTGTATACTTTACCTCTGCTCTCTGCGCCTGACTCCAACCACCACTCCTAGAATCATCTGACAGAATCCCGCACCAAAACCTATGGAGTCAGCAGGAGCCGCGCGCCGAGGCTGGGGTAGGAGCTGTGCTGTCGCAGCGTTCGGGCGTTCCTCCGAAGCTCCGCCCATGCGCGTTCTTTTCTAAGAAGCTGAGCCCGGCGGAGCGCAATTATGATGTGGGGGACCGGGAGCTGTTAGCCGTGGTCAGGGCTTTGACGGTGTGGAGACATTGGCTTGAGGGGGCACGTCACCCTTTTCTCATCTGGACCGACCACCGTAACCTGGAGTATATTCGGGCAGCGAGGAGGCTTAATCCCCGTCAGGCGAGGTGGGCCATGTTTTTCACGAGGTTTAACTTCACTCTCTCGTACATTCCAGGTTCCCGGAACCGGAAGGCTGACGCACTGTCGCGTCTCTACGACACCGAGGAGCGGACCATCGATCCTACTCCCATACTTCCCGCCTCCTGTCTGGTGGCACCGGTGGTATGGGAGGTGGATGCGGACATCGAGCGGGCGGTTCGGTCAGAACCTACTCCGTCGCAGTGTCCCGTGGGCCTGAAATACGTTCCGCTTGATGTTCGCGATCGCCTGATCCGATGGTCCCATACTCTACCCTCCTCGGGTCATCCTGGGGTGGAACGGACAGTGCGGGGCCTGAAGGGGAGGTACTGGTGGCCCACCTTGGCTGAGGATGTCCGGCGTTATGTCTCGTCCTGTTCAGTATGCGCTCAGTGTAAGGCTCCTAGGCACCTACCTCGAGGGAAATTACAGCCCCTCCCTGTTCCACAGCGGCCATGGACTCACCTCTCGGTGGATTTCCTTACGGATCTCCCGCCGTCTCAGGGGAACACGGCGATCCTGGTCGTTGTGGACAGGTTCTCGAAGTCCTGCCGTCTGCTCCCTTTGCCCGGTCTTCCTACGGCCCTGCAGACCGCGGAGGCCCTGTTCACTCACGTCTTCCGGCACTATGGGGTGCCCGAGGACATCGTATCTGATCGAGGTCCCCAGTTTACGTCCAGGGTATGGAAATCGTTTATGGAGAGGCTGGGGGTCTCGGTCAGCCTGACCTCGGGATTCCACCCCGAGAGTAATGGGCAGGTAGAGCGCATCAACCAGGATGTGGGCAGGTTCCTGCGGTCATATTGCCAGGACCGGCCAGGGGAGTGGGCGCAGTTCGTGCCATGGGCCGAGATGGCCCAGAACTCTCAGCGCCACTCCTCCACTAATCTGTCACCCTTCCAGGTGGTGCTGGGGTATCAGCCGGTCCTGGTGCCATGGCAACAGAGCCAGACGGAGGCTCCTGCGGTGGAAGCATGGGTCAAGCGCTCTCAGGAGACCTGGAACGCGGTCCAGGAATGTTTAAGGAGGGCGAGCGAACGACACAAGGAGAGCGCTGACCGCCACCGCAGTGACGCCCCCGTGTTTAACCCGAGGGATAGAGTCTGGCTCTCGACCCGGAACCTGCCTCTCCGCCTGCCCTGCCGGAAGCTGGGTCCGCGGTTTGTGGGGCCGTTCAAAGTCCTGAGGAGGATAAACGAGGTGTGTTACAGGTTGCAACTTCCTTCGTATTACCGTATTAACCCCTCGTTTCATGTGTCTCTCCTCAGGCCGGTGGTAGCTGGTCCGCTGCAGGACAGTGAGGTGCTGGAGGCCCCCCCGCCCCCCCTGGACATCGGGGGGAGCCCGGCGTACACAGTCCGAGCCATCCTGGACTCCCGACGTCGGGTAGGGGGCCTGCAGTACCTCGTGGACTGGGAGGGGTACGGTCCGGAGGAGAGGTGCTGGGTTCCGGCGGCGGACGTTCTGGACCCCCCTATGCTGTTGGACTTCCACCGTCGCCGACCGGATCGGCCGGCGCCTCGCCCTCCGGGCCGTCCCCGAGGCCGGCGTCGGCGCGCGGCTGGAGCCGCGCGTCAGGGGAGGGGTACTGTCACAGGATCCAACGAAAGTGGCGCCCCTCCTCGGTCGGGCGGCGCTCGCCGGTCGTCGTCACCGGCCTATTAGCTGCCACCGATCGTTGTTTCAGTTTCGTTTAGTTTGTCTGTCTGTTCCGCACCTGTTTTGTGTATGTCATTAGTGGGGACTTATTTAATGTGTGTTTTCAGTTGGGATTTTTGTGCGGGATTGTTTGTTGTCCACTCAGGATGGTGGGCCTGTGAATGTAGTTGCTTCGCTAGTTGTATTTTGGATGTTTTTGTGTTTTGGTGTTTTGTGCTGGCTGACGTCTTATTTTCTCTCTTCGGACCGTTTTGCCCTGTGTTGGGTTGGTCATTATTATTACGCGCCCTTCTGTTTTGGCGTGACCAGTTTGTTGCCGGAGAAAATAAAGACTGTATACTTTACCTCTGCTCTCTGCGCCTGACTCCAACCACCACTCCTAGAATCATCTGACACTTGTTTTGTCTCCAATTCAATCTTGCAGTTTTCTTTTGCTTTTTTCCAATGTACTTCACTCTAAAAAAAACTTTAAAAAAACATGTAAATTTCAATATTTGTAGGAGCTCATTTTGTCAGCAGCTGCTGCTCAATTTGGAACTCCGGAATATGATGAGGAGGATGGAGGCAAGCAGATGAGGAAATGTGGCTAAGATGGAATAAATTATTTAGTAAAACCTGCAAAAGAGCGAACATAAACCAGGGAAAACACACACTATCCTCCCCTGTGACCAATAAAAACACACTATCCTCCCCTGTGACCAATAAAAACACACTATCTTCCCCTGTGACCAATAAAAACACACTACCCTCCCATGTGACCAATAAAAACACACTACCCTCCCCTGTGACCAATAAAAACACACTACCCTCCCCTGTGACCAATAAAACCACACTACCCTCCCATGTGACCAATAAAAACACACTACCCTCCCATGTGACCAATAAAAACACACTACCCTCCCCTGTGACCAATAAAAACACACTACCCTCCCATGTGACCAATAAAAACACACTACCCTCCCCTGTGACCAATAAAAACCACACAACCCTCCCATGTGACCACTAAAAAAACACTATCCTCCCCTGTGACCAATAAAAACACACTACCCTCCCCTGTGACCAATAAAAACACACTACCCTCCCCAAAGCAAAATAAAAAGTTAGACAACCCTCCCCTATTTTGGACCAATCATTTTGCCCAGCTAATAGCCTAACCAATGATCAAGCAACATTATGGACTAAATATTAAAATCCTTTTGCTGCAGGACTATTTTGCTGTGACGATACTGGTCTAATTAAGACCCTACATCTGTAGTCGATACACAACATTCTGTAGGGAGAGGCTGGGAACTTGGAAGCAGCAGTGTTGTGTTGCACTGGTTGCGTTGGTGATGATACCAAACAAGAAATAAAAAAACACAGGCGATTGACTGTAAGTCTTAACAGTCCCCAAGCAACACAGATATTTACTAAAGGAAAATAAAATAAAGCAATCTGCTACAACTACACACAATCAGACGTAAACAAATGGAATATTAACATGTAGAGAGAAATGTATATTTATTATATTCCTATTATTGAATGTTAACATTTTATTGTTGTTATTATTAATATTATCCTTTATAACAATGTATATTGTATATATTGTTGCTATGGCAATATTGACGCAATGTTTTTCACGCCTAATAAAGCAGCTTGAATTGTAAATGTACTATTCTACTACACACAAACTGTGTTTCTACGGTAATACCACTAGACTCCTGTTCATTTGGTTGGATCTGTTTATTTATGGGCTACAGTTAAGTGGTGGAGTGAAACAGATCTAGCGAGACCAGATAGTGATCAATACAGCCTGGGTCAGGGACTCACTGGGACTCACATTAATAATGTCTTAAAGGTCACGGGGAAGAAGAACCCTCCGCTCTGCAATACTGCTACCTAGTGCTGTGTGTGTGTGTGTGTGTGTGTGTGTGTGTGTGTGTGTGTGTGTGTGTGTGTGTGTGTGTGTGTGTGTGTGTGTGTGTGTGCGACCACCGTCCACTCTGCCATACTACTACTGCTATTAGAGCCAGAGAGCTGGGAGAAAGCAATTTAGAGTAAACACAATTACACAAACACTTTTCCCTGTACTCTGTTTACATTATAAACATCAACAACACAAAGAGCACTGAAAATACATCTGGCATCTATAGAATTCATACAAAACGTATAGATAGTGACGGCTCTGCAAATACACACAAACAACAAACAAAGCATCTTTCCAATAAGAAGCCGGCTCATTTAAAACCCACTGCTCGTTACCTCTTCAGAGATGAGATCACGGTGGCGAGTGGAGGCCAAGGAAACTCATCACCATGATGAGACCCTCAGGCCTACGGCAGTGGGGCTATCTGCCTCCCTCCCTCCCTCCACCCTCCATCCACCCTCCCTCACACAAACACAGAGGACTCAGCAAACATATATACATACACACCCTACACAACAGCACACAGATCAACTATAGAAGCTTATTTTGCCTTTATGCTTGGTGCTCCAGCGCTTAGCTTTTTAGATGCATGGTGATAATGGTATACCTGCACAATTTTCTCCCTTTCTCCCATCCTCTTCGCCATCCATTTGAAAAGGAAGGCACTGCATTTAAATTACATAGGCAGTTTACAATAAGAGTGCACTGGGGAAATGGAAGGAGATGGGGAAAAAGAATAGGGGGGAGTGGGCGTGAAAGAGTTATAGTAGATTGAAGGGGAGTGAGAAAGATGCAGGGAGAGAGAGAAAGAGAGAGAGAGAAAGAGAGAAAAAAAGAGAAGAGCGAGAAGAAGAGAGAGAAAGAGAGAGAGAGAAAGAGAGAGAGAGAGAAAGAGAGAGAGAAAGAGAGAGAGAAAAAAAGAGAAGAGAGAAAAAGAGAAAGAGAGAGAGAGAAAGAGAGAAAGAGAGAGAGAGAAAGAGAGAGCAAAAGCGAGAAAGAGAGAGAGAGAGAGAAAGAGACAGAAATAGAGAGAGAAAAAGAGAGAAAGAGAGAGAGAAAGAAATAGAGAAACAGATAGAGAGAAAGAGAGAGAGAGAGAAAGAGAAAAAAAAGAGAAGAGAGAAAGAGAGAAAGAGAGAGAGAGAAATAGAGAGCGAAAGCGAGAAAGAGAGAGAGAGAGAGAAAGAGAGAAAAATAGAGAGAAAAAGAGAGAAAGAGAGAGAAAGAGAGAGAGAAAGAGAGAGCGAGAGAGAGAAATAAATAGAGAAACAGATAGAAAGAGAGAGAGAGATAGAAAGAGAGAGAGAGCGAGAGAGAGACATTGATGGAGAGAAGGAGAGGAGAAAGCTCAGTGTAATGATCCTGACCTTGATCTCTGACCTCTATAGTATGTTGTTGTGATGGGAGGAAAATGTTTTTTTGTTCATCATTCTCCCTCCTTTGTTAGTGTGGGCTGCTGTTGTCCAATGGGAGTAAAACGGCATTAGTTTCAGAGTGAGGTTCAATGCGTTATGACCATGCCTGAGTCCCACTCCTTATACATTATCAAATAAGCCAAGGCAATACCAGAGTGCTCTTTGTCATCCCTGCAGTGGAGGGAGGGCTGGTGCGTGGCTATTTACATGCAAATGGCCACCCAACGCTCCCCCTCCCTCCCTTTGTCCCACACCGCATTCACTTTCTCTCCCAGTCAGAGGAGAGGTGCACCATATCATGATGACAAGGGTTTTTTAACCTTCATTTAAGTCAGTTAAGAACTAATTCGTATTTACAATGACGTTACTGCTGGGGCTCCCTTCCCTTCCTCCACCACCCACAGAAACATCAACATCACAGGGGTGTCAACCAATGATACATGGAGAGATGATGAGGAATGGAGAGATGAGAAAAGGAATGGAGAGATTAGGAATGGAGAGATTAGGAATGGAGAGATTAGGAATGGAGAGATGAGGAATGGAGAGATTAGGAATGGAGAGATGAGGAATGGAGAGATTAGGAATGGATAGATTAGGAAAGGAGAGATGAGGACTGGAGAGATTAGGAATGGAGAGATTAGGAATGGAGAGATTAGGAATGGAGAGATTAGGAATGGAGAGATGAGGAATGGAGAGATTAGGACTGGAGAGATTAGGAATGGAGAGATGAGGAATGGAGAGGTGAGGAAAGGAGAGATGAGGAATGGAGAGATGAGGAATGGAGAGATGAGGAATGGAGAGATGAGGAATGGAGAGATGAGGAATGGAGAGATGAGGAATGGAGGGGTGAGGAATGGAGAGATGAGGAATGGAGAGATGAGGAAAGGATAGATTAGGAATGGAGAGATTAGGAATGCAGAGATGAGGAAGTGAGAGAGGAGGAATGGAGAGATGAGGAATGGAGAGATGAGGAATGGAGAGGTGAGGAATGGAGAGATTAGGAATGCAGAGGTGAGGAATGGAGAGATTAGGAATGCAGAGATGAGGAATGGAGAGAGGAAGAATGGAGAGATGAGAAAAGGAGAGATGAGGAATGGAGAGATGAGGAATGGAGAGATTTAAGGTGTTCCTAATGTTTGGTATACTCAGTGTACAGTGGCAAGAAAAAGTGTGTGAACTCTTTGGAAATACCTGGATTACTGCATAAATTGGTCATAAAATTTGATCTGATCTTCGTCTAGGTCACAACAATAGACAAACACAGTCTGCTTAAACTAATAACACACAAACAATTATACGTGTTCATGTCTTTATTGAACACACCTTGTAAACATTCACAGTGCAGGGTGGGAAAAGTATGTGAACCCTTGGATTTAATAACAGGTTGACCCTCCTTTGGCAGCAATAACCTCGACCAAACGCTTTCTGTAGTTGCGGATCAGACCTGCACAACGGTCAGGAGGAATTTTGGACCATTCCTCTTTACAAAACTGTTTCAGTTCAGCAAGATTCTTTGGATATCTGGTGTGAACTGCTCTCTTGAGACCACACTATCTACCAAGAGAGTTCTCATCTATATTACTCGTAGCTGTCTATTTATCACCACAGACCGGTGCTGGCACTAAGACAGCACTCAACCAACTCTATAAGGCCATAAGCAAACAAGAAAGCGCTCATCCAGAAGCGGAGCTCCTAGTGGCCGCTTCAGGCAAACTTAAATGTTTTACCAATTGTTTACCAGCATGTCACATGTGCAACCAGAGGGAAAAAAACTCTAGACCACCTTTACTCCATACACAGAGACGTGTACAAAGATCTCCCCCGCCCTCCATTTGGCAAATCTGACCATAATTCTATCCTCCTGATTCCTGCTTACAAGCAAAAACTAAAGCAGGAAGTACCAGTGACTTGCTCAATACAGAAGTGGTCAGGGCTGATTTGCTAGCACAGACTGGAATGTGTTCCGCGATTCATCCAATGGCATTGGGGAGTATACCACTTCAG
The DNA here is from genome assembly GCF_901001165.1 of Salmo trutta. Classification (NCBI taxonomy): domain Eukaryota; kingdom Metazoa; phylum Chordata; class Actinopteri; order Salmoniformes; family Salmonidae; genus Salmo; species Salmo trutta. Next base: position 7,705,014 of record NC_042984.1, on the reverse strand, counting down.
TCATCGGCTTAATCAATAAGTGTATCGGCAATGTCGTCCCCACAGTGACTGTACGTACATATCCCAACCAGAAGCCATGGATTACAGGCAACATCCGCATCGATCTGACGGCTTGGACCATTCCTGCCAATTTCAAGGAGCGGGACACTAATCTGGATGCTTATAAGAAATCCCCTTATGCCTTCAGATGAACCATCAAACAAGCAAAGTGTCAATACAGGATTAAGATTGAATCCTACTACACCGGCTCTGACGCTTGTCAGTTGTGGCAGGGCTTGAAAACTATTACGGACTACAAAGGGAAACCTAGACGTGAGCTGCCCAGGGACGCGAGCCTACCAGACGAGCAAAATGCCTTTTGTGCTCGCTTCGAGACAAGCAACATTGAAGCATGCCCGAGTCTGGATGACTCTGGATGACTCTGTGATCACGCTTTTGGTAGCCGATGTGAGCAAGACCTTTAAACAGGTCAACATTCACAAAGCCGCAGGGCCAGACGGATTACCAGGACGTGTACTCAAAGCATTCGCAGACCAACTGGCAAGTGACTTCACTGACATTTTCAAACTCTCCCTGACCAAGTCGGTAATACCTACATGTTTCAAGCAGACCACCATAGTCCCTGTGCCCAAGGAAGCGACGATAACCTGCCTAAATGATTACTGCCCCGTAACACTCACGTCGGTAGCCATGAAGTGCTTTGAAAGGCTGGTCATGGCTCACATCAACCCGGATACCCTAGACCCACTGCAATTTGCATACCGTCCCAACAGATCCACAGATGATGCAATCTCAATTGCACACCACACTGCCTTTTCTCACCTGGACAAAAGAAACACCTATGTGAGAATGCTGTTCATTGACTACAGTTCAGCGTTCAACACCATAATGCCCACGAACCTCATCACTAAGCTAAGGACCCTGAGACTAAACCCCTCCCTCTGCAACGACACTGGAGTCCACGTCTGCCATGCTGATCCTCAAACTGGTGTCCTTCAGGGGTGCGTGCTTAGTCCCCTCCTGTACTCCCTGTTCACCCACGACTGAGTGGCAAACACGACTCCAACACCATAATTAAGTTTGCTGATGGCACAACAGTGGTAGGCCTGATCACCAACAACGATGAGACGGCCTATAGGGAGGAGGACAGAGAACTGGCAGGGTTGTGCCAGGACAACAAGCTCTCCCTCAATGTGAAATCAGCTCCTTAGCTGATTGTGGACTACAGGAAAAGGCGGGCCAAACAGGCCCCCATTAACATCGACGGGGCTGTAGTGGAGTGGATCGAGAGTTTCAAGTTCCTTGGTTTACACATCCCCAATAAACTATCATGGTCCAAACACACCAAGACAGTCGTGAAGAGGGAACGACAAAACTTTTTCCCCCTCAGGAGACTGAAAAGATTTGGCATGGGTCCTCAGATCCTCAAAACGTTATACAGCTGCACCATCAAGAGTGTCCTGACCGGTTGCATCACCATCTAGTATGGCAACTGCTCGGCATCTGACCGTAAGGTGCTACAGAGGGTAGTGCGTACGGCCCAGTACATCACTGGGGCCAAGCTTCCTGACATCCAGAACCTGGTATCAGAGGAAAGCCCATGAAATTGTCAGAGACTCATGTCACCAAAGTCATAGACTGTTTTCTCTGCTACCGCACGGCAAACGGTACCGGAGCGCCAAGTCTAGGAGCAAAAGGCTCCTTAACAGCTTCTACTCCCAAGCCATAAGACTGCTGAACAATGAATCAAATGGCCACCGGACTATTTACAATGACCCCCCCCATTTGTTTTGTACACTGCTGCTACTCGCTGTTTATTATCTATGCATAGCCACTTCACCCCTACCTACATGTACAACTTACCTCAACTAACCTGTACCCCCGCACACGGTACTGGTACCCCCTGTATATAGCCTCGTTATTGTTATTCTTATTGTATTACTTTTTATTATTTTTTACTTTAGTTGATTTGGTAAATATTTTCTAAACTCTTCTTGAACTGCACTGTTGGTTAAGGGCTTGAAAGTAAGCATTTCACGGTAAGGTCTACACTTGTTGTATTCGGCACATGTGACAAATAAAGTTTGATGTGATTTGAGAACTCAGTGAGCATAGGCTTGCTACTGAGAGGGGCCGCCATAGGCAGACCTGGCTCTCAATAGAAGACAGGCTGTTACGCCCTGACCATAGAGAGCCCATGGGGTTCTCTATGGTGCAGTAGATCAGAGCGTGACTAGAGGGTGTTCTAGTATTATATTTCTATGTTGGTGTCAGTATGGTTCCCAATTGGAAGCAGCTGATTATCGTTGCCTCTAATTGGGGATCATATTTAATGTGGTCCTTTTCTCACCTGCGTTTGTGGGATATTGTTTTGTGTGAGTGCATTCAGCACCACGTAGTTCACGTTCGTTGTATGTTTTTTTAAGTTTTCACTGCAAATAAAAGGATGTGGAACTCAAATCACACTGCGCCTTGGTCCGTCCATTATCACGACTGTGACAGAATATCCCACCAACGCAGGACCGAGCAGCGTGTTATGGAGGTTAAGGAGTTTTGGACATGGGAGGAAATCATGGGAGGTTGTGAGACCCTTCCTTGGAAGGAGACACCAAGGAAGGTGGAAGGACGGTGACGACGCCAGGGTCCTTTGGCCACAGAAACCCCAAGATTGTTTTTGGGGGGGCACATGGTGCTGTCAGTCGAGCAGCGGAGAGTGCCAGAGCCCGAATGGGAGTCGGTGGAGGAGTTTAATGAGGGATACCGGAGAGAGGTGTTAGCAAGGAGTATGCTGCAGCGCAGGCGTGCTGAAGAGTGTGTCTTCAGTCCGATTCCACAGAAACCTCAAGAAACATTTTTGCGGGGGCACAAGGGGCTGTCGGTTGAGCCGCGGAGAGAGCCAGAGACCGTCAGTGAGCTGATGGAGCTGTTGGAGGAGAGAGAACTGAGAGATATGTTGGCTAGGTGTATTGTGCATAGCATTCGACCTGAAGAGCCTGTCAGCAGTCTGGTGAGTCCTGTGCCGGCTCCCCGCACTCACCCTGAAGAGCGTGTCATCAGTCCGGTGCCACCTGTGCCAGCTCCACGCCCCAGGCCTCCAGTGCGCCTCTCTAGCCTGGTACGTCCTGTGCCGGCTCCCCGCACTCGTCCACCAGTGCGTGTGTACAGTCCGGAGTCTCCAGCGACAGTCTACAGCCCGGAATCTCCAGCGATGGTTCACAGTCCAGAGCTTCCAGCAACGGTCCACAGTCCGGAGACTCCAGTGACGGTCTACAGCCCGGAACCTCCAGCGACGGTCTACAGCCCGGAACCTCCAGCGACGGTTCATAATCCAGAGCTTCCAGCGACGGTCCAAGGTCCGGAGACTCCAGTGACGGTCTACAGCCCGGAATCTCCAGCGACGGTTCACAGTCCAGAGCTTCCAGCGATGGTTCACAGTCCAGAGCTTCCAGCAATGGTTCACAGTCCAGAGCTTCCAGCGACGGTTCACGGTCCAGAGCTTCCAGTGACGGTCAACGGTCCGGAGCTTCCAGTGACGGTCAACGGTCCGGAGCTTCCAGTGACGGTCAACGGTCCGGAGCCTCCAGTGACGGTCAACAGTCCGTTGCCTCCAGTGATGATCAACGGCCCGGAGCTTCCAGTGATGGTCCACGGCCCGGAGCTTCCTGCGCCGGTGCCATGGCTGGAGCCTTCTTCTGCGCTGGTGCCCAGTCCAGGCAAGGCGTCCAGTCCTGCTCCATGGCTGGATCCTTCCTCTGCGCCGGTGCCCAGTCCAGGCACGGCGTCCAGTCCCGCTCCATGGCTGGAGCCTTCCTCTGCCCCGGTGCCCAGTCCAGGCACGGCGTCCAGTCCCGCTCCATGGCCGGAGCCTTCCTCTGCTCCGGTGCCCAGTCTGGGCACGGCGGTCAGCCCGGCTTCAGGGCCAGATCCGCGGTCTGAGCGGGGGCTACGTCCCGCACCGGAGCCACCACCCACGCTAGTTGCCCACCTTGAACCTCCCCATCCAGGTTCAGGTTTTGCGGGCGGAGTCCGCATCTTCGGGGGGGACTACTGTCACGCCCTGACCATAGAGAGCCATTGGGATCATATTTAATGGGGTCCTTTTCTCACCTGCGTTTGTGGGATATTGTTTTGTGTGAGTGCATTCAGCACCACGTAGTTCACGTTCGTTTTTTGTTTAAGTTTTCACTGCAAATAAAAGGATGTGGAACTCAAATCACGCTGCGCCTTGGTCCGTCCATTATCATGACCGTGACACAGGCTATATGCACACTGCCTACAAAATGAGGTGGAAACTGAGCTGCACTTCCTAACCTCTTGCCAAATGTATGACCATATTAGAAACACATATTTCCCTCAGATTACACAAACCCACAAAGAATTTGAAAACAAATCCAATTTTCATAAACTCCATACCTATTGGGTGAAATACCACAGTGTGCCATCACAGTACCAATATTTGTGACCTGTTGCCACAAGAAAAGGGCAACCAGTGAAGAACAAACACTATTGTAAATACAGCCCATATTTATGTTTATTTATTTTCCCTTTTGTACTTTAACTATTTGCATATCATTACAACACTGTATATAGACATCATATGACATTTGAAATGTCTCTGTTCCTTTGGAACTTTTGTGAGTGTAATGTTTACAGTTAATTTTATATTGTTTATTTCACTTTTGTTTATTATCTACTTCACTTGCTTTGGCAATGTAAACATATGTTTCCAATCCCAATAAAGCCCTTCGAATTGAATTGAGAGACACAGACACAGAGAGAGAGAGAGAAAGAGAGAGAGAGAGAGCAGAGAGAGAGAGAGAGAGAGAGAGAGAGAGAGAGAGAGAGAGCAGAGAGAGAGAGAGAGAGAGAGAGAGAGAGAGAGAGAGAGAGAGAAAAGAGAGAGAGAGAAGAGAGAGCAGAGAGAGAGAGAGAGAGAGAGCAGAGAGAGAGAGAGAGAGAGCAGGAGAGAGAGAGAAGGAGAGAGCAGAGAGAGAGAGAGAGAGCAGAGAGAGAGAGAGAGAGAGAGAGAGACAGAGAGAGAGAGAGAGAGAGAGACAGAGAGAGAGAGAGAGAGGAGAGAGAGACAGAGAGAGAGAGAGAGAGAGACAGAGAGAGAGAGAGAGAGAGAGAGAGAGAGAGACAGAGAGAGAGAGAGAGAGAGAGAGAGAGAGAGAGGGAGAGAGAGAGAGAGAGAGAGAGAGAGAGAGAAGAACAATAGAAAGAGAAGAAGAGGAGTTAGTGAGAAAAGAAGAGTGTGATAAAGTGAAAATGTGTTCTGGTCTGTAGGTTTTCTCACGGAGTATCCTGTTGTGTTGAACCCGGAGCAGAGGAGTTCCTCTCAGCCACAGAGTGGGGACACAGCTGCCTCTCTGTCTCAAGAGGGGCCTTTTTCTGAGACACCTCTAAGTCCCCACCACTGGGACACAGACAAACCATTATGCCTGCATGCAGAATGACAGGGTTAAACACATACACACACATGCATGCACGCACATACACACACACACAAAAGCATGCATGCACGAGTACACACGCGCACACACACACACGCACACACACCCACACACACACACACGCTAACACACAAGCGCACAAAAAAAACATCCTCTTTTTATGAATGAAAGGGGGAAGAAAAGAGAAGTTTGTATAGACTTCTCTGTCTCGTGTGTCACTAATGGACAGAAACAAACGAGACGTAGCCTCATTTGAATAATTCATGATACCAGTACACTGGAGCTCGGTCTAAGAAACCCTCCCCACAGTCATTTAATCATGCCAGTCAAAAACAATGTTGTTTTCATAGTTAAAATACCAATCATGGACTAAACACAATTGATCCTTGTTCCAAAGTAATTTTTCCCTAAATCTGTAGAAGACAGTGTTTTAATTTCTCACAGGAGGCTCTCTATTACATACAACTTCAGGGACAAGACAGGCATGGGTGCTCTCGCCTGAATTCACATAGCTTCTGAGCTCAGAGATGGCTGAGAGAAGATTTAACATTCACAGATTGGCTAAGATTGTAAGCTAACCAGCGTTGGCTTTAAGTAATGAGGACAAGATAACAAGACAAGGCTTTTCTAATCTTGCCAGTCTGTTTTTTATTTTATATTTTATTGAATATTTAAAACATACAATCTACTTGCATTGAAGCCGCTCAGCATCTACATCGCACGAGTCATCTAACAGAGTCCCATCCAGAGCGACACACAGAAGCAACCAGGGTCAACGGCCTGCTCAAGGGCATGTCGACGGATCTCCTGCAAGGTCAACAACGGGGACCCAAACCAGCGACCTGTCAGCCACCGGCCCAAGCTCTCAACCACCAGGCCACCAGCCCTCCAAGATCCCCCCCCCCCCCCCACAGTTCACGGACCGAGAGCTGCCCCATCCAAGAACCCCCCCCACACATCAGCCTCAAGCAAACAGGCATTAGCTGTAACACCGTTGCCCCTGAGTCTCATTCAAACTTACTTTTTGTTATGTTTAAGTTTGACTTTATTTTACTTTTATCTTTGACCGTCATTCTATCCCCCGCCCAACAACTCCGCTTCCACCTGTCTCCAATTCCACATCCCAACCCTCGGCTTCCCTCAGCCCATCCCACCTATCTCTGCTGGCCACCCTCTTCCGATTTCTACGCACCATATATCTTTCAACTATGCTGTGATGTTTAACATACAATTTCAATCTATCTAATCGAATAGAATCCACAGATTGCGAGTTGAAGATAAATACTTTTACTAAGAGTATTAGTATATTAGTAATTGACTGACCCGGTCTCTCCAGATCTCCCATCAGTACTATTTCTAGGGTCAATTTTAGATCAATGTTATTCATTTTCAGCCATTCCTGAACCTGAGACCAGAAACAGGCCACCTGAGAGCAACACCAAAATAAATGGTCTATTGATTCTGTATCCTCACAACAAAATCTGAAGAGTTGCGATGATTGTATGCTCCAAATATTCAACATTTTGTTGGGGGCAAGAATTCTGAACAATACTTTTATCTGAAAAGCACGAAGTCTTGAATCTTCCGTTGTTTTATATATCAACTCATACACCCTGTACCATGGAATCAGTACATCAAAAATCTCTTCCCAACTATTTTGCAATCTGTATGGCACAGCTGTCAACATCCTGGTCCTCAAAGGAAACTGGTATACTTTCCTATTTATGCTATTTTTATTCCTCTGCCAGTTTTTATCCTTTATATTGAGCAGACAGACCAGTTCCCTACCTCCTTCTGCTGCCACCTGCCTCCTCCATTTTAGGGGTAATGCTGTAATCAATTGGTTGTAATCTTGGATTGAGCAGACCTTCACATACAATTACTCCAGTTTTTGTTGTCCCTCTTCAAACAGAGATCATGAAAGTGTCCTCCATTTTCAAAATGGTGACTTCTTTTTTCCCATCTGGCACTATGGTAAAGAATGCTACATCATCCTGATCACAGGAAGAGGTTGATGTCTTTGATCAGAACAGATTTTCCTTTCATCAATATAAAATCACATAAAAATAGCTGTTACTTGTGATTACAACAAAAACAGCATCCCCATTGCACCACGGCCCTTTTGTCTTTCAGGCATTTCAGGTCTAATCTCTTTATTTTTCAGGGGGGTGATCACTGATAGGCGATAGCATCTAAAAGGAGCGGAGACAGAAGTGATCACTGATAGCCGCTGGGTGCCTGGGTGCCGACCCTGGACAAACTAGGGCTCCAGGAGGGGGGGGGGGGGAGCTGCTCTGCTCTGCTGTACAGTATGTTGGTCACTGGGAGCTCTCTCTCTCTCTCTCGCTCTCTCTCTCTCTCTCTGGGTGTTAAGAGTGTATCTTCACAGTGACTGTGTGTGTGTGAATACTGGAATACTGTATCTGTATGGGTGTGTGTGTGTGAATACTGGAATACTGTGTGTGTTGTGTGTGTTGTGTGTGAATAGGAGGGGAGTTAATAATGTTCATGTCAATTGTATGGTAGTATGGCAGTATGGTAGTATGGCAGTACGGTAGAATGGTAGTATGGCAGTATGGCAGTACGGTAGTATGGTAGTATGGCAGTACGGCAGTACGGTAGTATGGTAGTATGGCAGTACGGCAGTATGGTAGTATGGTAGTATGGTAGAATGGCAGTACGGCAGTACGGTACTATGGTAGTATGGCAGTACGGCAGTACGGTAGTATGGTAGTATGGTAGAATGGCAGTACGGCAGTATGGTACTATGGTAGTATGGTAATATGGTAGTATGGTAGAATGGTAGTATGGTAGAATGGTAGTATGGTAGAATGGTAGTATGGTAGTATGGTAGAATGGTAGTATGGTAGTATGGTAGAATGGCAGTATGGTAGCATGGTAGTATGGCAGTACGGCAGTATGGTAGTATGGTAGCATGGCAGTACGGCAGTATGGTAGTATGGTAGACAAACAGGAAAATGTATTTTGTTTAGCAGAAGAATCCTGACGTCTCACACTGCTCAGAGAGGGGGAGGGGTCTAACTCACACTGCTCAGGGAGGGGGAGGGGTCTAACTCACACTGCTCAGGGAGGGGGAGGGGTCTAACTCACACTGCTCAGGGAGGGGGAGGGGTCTAACTCACACTGCTCAGGGAGGGGGAGGGGTCTAACTCACACTGATCGGAGAGGGGTCTAACTCACACTGCTCAGGGAGGGGGAGGGGTCTAACTCACACTGAGCACGGAGGGGGAGGGGTCTAACTCACACTGCTCAGGGAGGGGGAGGGGTCTAACTCACACTGCTCAGGGAGAGGGAGGGGTCTAACTCACACTGCTCAGGGAGAGGGAGGGGTCTAACTCACACTGCTCAGGGAGGGGGAGGGGTCTAAACTCACACTGAGCAGGGAGGCGTCATATTTCCTTCTGTTAAAAACTTATTCGGGATCGTGTCCCTTCCATGGGACGGTTGAGCCAACATAGTCTAATACGATTAGTGTAACCGATGTGAAATGGCTAGTTAGTTAGCGGTGGTGCGCGCTAATAGCGTTTCAATCAGTGACGTCACTCGCTCTGAGACCTGAAGTGGTTGTTCCCCTTGCGTTGCAAAGGCCACGGCTTTTGTGGCGCGATGGGTAACAATGCTTCGTTGGTGTCAGTTATTGATGTGTGCAAGGGTCCCTGGTTTAAGCCCAGGTTGGGGCGAAGAGAGGGACGGAACCTACACTGTTACATTAGCATGAGGTTGTAAGTAACAAGAACATTTCCCAGGACATAGACATATCTGATATTGGCAGAAAGCTTAAATTCTTGTTAATCTAATTGCACTGTCCAATTTACAGTAGCTATTACAGTGAAAGAATACCATGCTATTGTTTGAGGGAGTGCATAATTTTGAACATGAAAAGTTATTAATAAATATATTAGGCACATTTCGGCAGTCTTGATACAACATTTTTAACCGAAATGCAATGGTTCATTGGATCAGTCTAAAACGTTTCACATACACTGCTGCCATCTAGTGACCAAAATCTAAATTGCACCTGGGCTGGAATAATACATTGTGGCCTTTCTCTTACATTTCAAAGATGATGGTACAAAAAAATACAAAAGAACGTTTTTTTTTTAAATTTGTATTATCTTTTACCAGATGTATTCTGTTATATTTACATTTACATTTACGTCATTTAGCAGACGCTCTTATCCAGAGCGACTTACACATTGGTGCATTCACCTTAAGATATCCAGTAAAACAACCACTTTACAATAGTACATCTATATCTTTTTTGGGGGGGGGTAGAAGGATTACTATATCCTATCCCAGGTATTCCTTAAAGAGGTGGGGTTTCAGGTGTCTACGGAAGGTGGTGATTGACTCCGCTGTCCACATTTTGCAATATTCTGAGTAGATAGCCCGGCCATCACAGGCTAGCTATTTTGACACCCACCAAGTTTGGTACTCACCAAACTCAGATTTACTGTAAGAAAAATTGGATTACCTTTGCTGTTCTTCGTCAGAATGCACTCCCAGGGCTTCTACTTCAACAACAAATGTTGGTTTGGTTCCAAATAATCCATAGTTATATCCAAATAGCGGCGTTTTGTTCGTGCGTTCAAGACACTATCCGAAGGGCAACGAAAGGTGATGTGCGGACGCGTATCGTGACAAAAAATTTCAAAATATTCCATTACCGTACTTCGAAGCACGTCCAACACTGTTTAAAATCAATTTTTATGCAATTTTTCTCGTAAAATAGCGATAATATTCCGACCGGGAGTCGTTGTTTTCGTTCAAAGACTGAAAATCGAAAATGGACTCTTCCCGCGCACGCGCGCACCCGTCTCATTGTTCTCAGATCGACCACTATCCAAATGCGCTACTGTCTTTCAGCCAGAGACTGCAAAGTCATCATTCAACGTTCTGGCGCCTTCTGAGAGCCTATGGGAGCCTTAGAAAGTGTCACGTTACAGCAGAGATCCTCTGTTTTCAATAAAGAGAATAAAGAAGGCCAAGAAATGGTCAGAGAGGGCACTTCCTGTTTGGAATCTTCTCAGGTTTTGGCCTGCCATATGAGTTCTGTTATACTCACAAACACCATTCAAACAGTTTTAGAAATTTTAGGGTGTTTTCTATCCAAATCAAACAATTATATGCATATTCTAGTTTCTGGGCAGGAGTAATAAAAAGATTCAATCGGGTACATTTTTTATCCGGCTGTGAAAATACTGCCCCCTATCCATAACAGGTTAAGCTTGAATGGGCTAGTGATTGTGACAGCATGGAATTCAAAGGAGGAGAAAGAGAGAATGTCCACTTGGGAGAGATGAGGATTCCAGTGCCACCACCCCGCTGACCAGATGCTCTCGGGGTATGCGAGAACACATGGTCAGACGAGGAGAGAGCAGTAGGAGTAGCAGTGTTTTCTGTGGTAATCCATGTCTCCGTCAGCGCCAAGAAGTCGAGGGACTGGAGGGTAGCATAGGCTGAGATGAACTCTGCCTTGTTGCCGCAGACCGGCAGTTCCAGAGGCTGCCGGAGACCTGGAACTCCACGTGGGTCGTGCGCGCTGGGACCACCAGGTTAGAGTGGCAGCGGCCACGCGATGTGAAGCGTTTGTATGGCCTGTGCAGAGAGGAGAGAACAGGGATAGACCGACACATAGTTGATAGGCTACAGGAGAGGCTACGCTAATGCAAAGGAGATTGGCATGAAAAATTAACTAAACAACTGGGGAAGCGAGAGAGCAGGGCCTCCCTCACTAACAATTCACTGAAACACTAAAACGATCAAATATAACTTTTCTAGCTACCACTAGAAATTAAAATTGATGTAAACTACAGTGGTTCAATGTTTCCAGGAATAGGCTCAAACTTAGTTTATTCTGCTAGATAACTTGGTACAGTATTCTTCCGTGAAACCCCACCTAGTGCACCGTGTCCTATGACGCCGTAGCTAACTAGCTAACTAGCATGCTAGCATCCTATAACACACGGTTAGCACCAATACTTGGTAACAACAAGCTACCAATAGATCATTCATGTCCGTGTCTAGTTCATAACGCAGAAGTAATTAAACGTTGGCTAGCTAACACAAAGTCAGTCCTGCTAGCTACACAAGTGGACTACACATCTCGAATGTTCAGAAAGTTAAGCTTACGTTGCAAAAATCTTATTGACTAAAAATGAAACAGCTAGCTGGTAGGGTTAGCTAGCTAGCAGTGGGCGCGTTGTAGACTATGTTAGAAAATGTAGCTGGCTAGCTAACCTCGATAGTTACTCTGTACTACGCCTTTATCTTGATACAAAGACAACTATGTAGCTAGAAAAAATTACACTAGTCAAATCGTTCCGTTGTAATGTATATAGTTTCTACAGTACTGCTAATTGGTAAAGTTGGCTAGCTAGCAGTGGCTGTGGTGTTATGGTGTTGACGCCGTCTCCTACATTCCTTTTACATTTCCACAAACTTCAAAGTGTTTCCTTTCAAATGGTATCAAGAATCAGCATATCCTTGCTTAGGTCCTGATCTGCAGGCAGTTAGATTTGGGTATGTCATTTTAGGCAAAAATCTAAAAAAAGGGGCATATCCTTAATAAGAGGTGATGCTCTTTTTCAACTGATGATAATAGGAATATACATAATGGCGAAGGTGATTTGATAAAACTACAAGATGGTTTACGCTGAAAAGTCTATAGACACACATGGAAAAAAATACACACACAATGAAACCTCTTTTGTGGAACTTGACATACGGCACACAAAATGTCCTTCTCAATTTCAGACCCAACTCCCACTGACGTCCTCGTGTGTAGGCAAATTGCCACTCCCTCGCTCTCTCCCTCTCATTCACTCTTTCTGAAAGTCATCTGCTCCCTAAGCGGTAAGCAACATCTCGGCCCGCTCGCCGAAATGAGAGCATACAAATGATTTGTGGCACAGCCGTCCCGATGGCGCCAGACGATGGCAGCCGAGGGGGGAGGGGAGAAGAGGGAGATAATGTCACTTTCACCTTGTGTTTCTGCACCAGCCCATGATGATAATTTCCCCCCATTTTCACAGCAAATTTGTTTCGGCGTCGGCAAGTCCACCAATGCTGTGAGTGTAAAGACAGAAAGAGAGAGAGGGAAAGACGGTGCCAACGGCAGAGGGAAGGGGACTGAGAGAGAGAGGTAGGGGATGGAGAGAGAGAGGTAGGGGATGGAGAGAGAGAGAGAGAGAGAGAGGTAGGGGATGGAGAGAGAGAGAGAGAGAGAGGTAGGGGATGGAGAGAGAGAGGTAGGGGATGGAGAGAGAGAGCGGTAGGGGATGGAGAGAGAGAGGTAGGGGATGAGCGAGAGAGAGAGGTAGGGGGTGAGAAGAGAAAGAGAGGGGGGAAGGGGACAGAGAGAGAGCAAGGGGGACAGAAAGAGGGAGAGAGAGAGAGAGAGACAGAGAGAGAGAGAGAGAGAGAGAGAGAGAGAGAGAGTGACAGAGCCAGAGACAGAGAGAGAGAGAAAATAGCTTTTTCTGATCCAATCTCACTGATGAATTCTAATGAAGGATTTAATAAAATCACAGTTTGCAATCTGCCTCTGCATCAATCCAATTCAAAACAACCTCCTTCTACACTTCCAATATCAGCCCCCCATCAACCCCCGATGCAGCCCCCCCCATCAACCCCCGATGCAGCCCCCCCATCAACCCCCGATGCAGCCCCCCCCATCAACCCCCGATGCAGCCCCCCATCAACCCCCGATGCAGCCCCCCCATCAACCCCCGATGCAGCCCCCCCATCAACCCCCGATGCAGCCCCCCCCATCAACCCCCGATGCAGCCCCCCATCAACCCCCGATGCAGCCCCCCCATCAACCCCCCGATGCAGCCCCCCCAACAACCCCCGATGCAGCCCCCCATCAACCCCCGATGCAGCCCCCCCATCAACCCCCGATGCAGCCCCCCATCAACCCCCGATGCAGCCCCCCATCAACCCCCGATGCAGCCCCCATCAACCCCCGATGCAGCCCCCCCATCAACCCCCGATGCAGCCCCCCCAACAACCCCCGATGCAGCCCCCCCATCAACCCCCGATGCAGCCCCCCATCAACCCCCGATGCAGCCCACCCCCCCATCAACCCCCCGATGCAGCCCCCCCATCAACCCCCCGATGCAGGCCCCCATCAACCCCTGATGCAGACCCCCATCAACCCCCGATGCAGCCCCCCCATCAACCCCCCGATGCAGCCCCCATCAACCCCCGATGCAGCCCCCCATCAACCCCTGATGCAGACCCCCATCAACCCCCGATGCAGCCCCCCCCATCAACCCCCCGATGCAGCCCCCATCAACCCCCGATGCAGCCCCCATCAACCCCCGATGCAGACCCCATCAACCCCCCGATGCAGCCCCCCATCAACCCCCGATGCAGCCCCCCATCAACCCCCGATGCAGCCCCCCATCAACCCCCCGATGCAGCCCCCCATCAACCCCCGATGCAGCCCCCCCATCAACCCCCCAATGCAGCCCCCCATCAACCCCCGATGCAGCCCCCCATCAACCCCCGATGCAGCCACCCATCAACCCCCGATGCAGCCCCCCATCAACCCCAGATGCAGCCCCCCATCAACCCCCGATGCAGCCCCCCATCAACCCCCCAATGCAGCCCCCCATCAACCTGATGAAGCACCAGAGGTCTGGAGGTTCCTGCCCCGTGTAAACACACGTAGAACAGCAGAGGTCTAGACCCCTGGAGGTTCTTGCCCCGTGTAAACACACGTAGAACGGCAGAGGACTAGACCCCTGGAGGTTCTTGCCCCGTGTAAACACACGTAGAACGGCAGAGGTCTAGACCCCTGGAGGTTCTTGCCCCGTGTAAACACACGTAGAACAGCAGAGGTCTAGACCCCTGGAGGTTCTTGCCCCGTGTAAACACACGTAGAACAGCAGAGGTCTAGACCCCTGGAGGTTCTTGCCCCGTGTAAACACACGTAGAACAGCAGAGGTCTAGACCCCTGGAGGTTCTTGCCCCGTGTAAACACACGTAGAACAGCAGAGGTCTAGACCCCTGGAGGTTCTTGCCCCGTGTAAACACACGTAGAACAGCAAAGGTCTAGACCCCTGGAGGTTCTTGCGAGAGCAGCCAGACATAAGAGATGGGAAGAAGTCCATCGAAGCAGCAGCAAGGGATCAACAACAACAAAAAATAGATTGAGTGACACATGTACCTGTGTGGAAGAGAAGGCTAGGATAGAGTAGCAGATGAACACAAGGTCTTATCTGATGACGTATCAAGAATCTCACTGAACAGTTTTATGGGCTTAGTAGCCACTAACACAGAGAACTTGCCTATGAACTGGCACATTGAAACAACATGAAAGGGTAAGTGATATTGAATAGAGAGATCTATATCTGAATGTAGGGATACAGTACGTTTAAGGTATACAATACACCACACCCCCCATTCCATGAGTTAAACTTTGACCTATGTATTCACATTCAACCTGCATACACACACACACGATGTATTCACATCCAATCTGTACATTCACCGTTTTCTAAGAGATAAACCTTGTCACCAGAAGAATATCAATATGATGTGAGTAGACGAAAAGGTTTCAAATTCATAGATTCCGTTTGTCAACAACAACAAAAAACACAGTTGGTTTTGTGATCCCTTGCCTCTTAGATTAACTTAAAACCGTCACCTACTCTGCAAACAGGGACATCTGCTGGTGACAGAGCACATAGCAACCAGGAAATAAAACCCAGACAATTAACTGCAATAGATTTTCAACCACACTCTCAAGCAACCATGAAACTTAGATGAATTTATTAGTACAAAAGCATAGCTTGTCATTTCCACATTGAATATGTGGAAAGAAAAGTGAGTGAAGTAACGTATACCAACACAGATAAGAGACATGTTTGCAGTAATAAATATCTATGAGAAACCAAAGGTAATGACAGGTCATTTTGTAAATAGTAGGAACTGTAGATGCCTGGCGTTTGCACGATAACATTTTTTGTCCATTAAACATCACCGTATATTGGTCATTCTGGAAGGTAATTCCATGTTGTATAAATCCAAGGTTGCTTTGAGTAAAAGACCCGTTGATTGGAAGTAAGATAACCAAAACCAGACTACTGTAACTGAATGGCTGTCATTTTTCACTGATTATATTTAAAACTGCAATTACTTATATTTAAAACTGCAATTACTTATATTTAAAACTGCAATTACTTAGGCCCATATCAACTACATGTGCAAGTGAGAATGTTTGTGCTAGCATAACAATCAAAATGAACCCAAGTGTGTGTTCCAGTGTGTGTGTGTGTGTTCCAGCGTGTGTGTGTGTGTGTGTGTGTGTGTGTGTGTGTGTGTGTGTGTGTGTGTGTGTGTGTGTGTGGTGAGAGTGTAATGGATGTGAGTGAGCATGCATCCAAAGAAGGGCTGAGTGGATCAGAGTGTGTGTGCGTGTGTGTGTGTGTGTGTGTGTGGTGAGAGTGTAATGGATGTGAGTGAGCATGCATCCAAAGCAGGGCTGAGTGGATCAGAGCGACAGCTGTGCTACAAATCAGAGCCCGTTTACTAGTGACAGAGTCATTACAGCCTGCTCATCTCATAAAGCACAATGCACATGGTCAACTAACAGCCTCTGTTCACTCTCATAACTCAATCTGCTGGGCACACACACACGCACGCACGCACACATACCCACGCACACACACACACATACACACGCACACACACATACACACAGACACACACACGCACGCACACACACACACACACACACACACACACACACACACATACACACAGACACACGCACGCACACACGCACGCACACACACACACACACACACATGCACACACACATACACACAGACACACACACGCACCCACGCACACACGCACGCACGCACACACACACACACACACACACACACATACACACAGACACACGCACGCACGCACGCACGCACACACACACACACACATGCACACACACATACACACAGACACACACACGCACCCACGCACACACGCACGCACGCACACACACATACACACGCACACACATACACACAGACACACACACGCACACACGCACACAAAGAAGCTAAAGCGAATGTGTCAATGGGATGGTGGTGTGGAGTGTGTGTGTGGGGAGTTGTAGGGGTCCTGTTTATGCGTGTAGATGCATGCCAAGTAGGGTGCTAACCACGGCAGTAACAACAGATATCATCTGAGAGCAGAGGAGCACTAAATATTGGCACGCCTTCCTTGACTCATTTGTATTTTACGATAAAGTGAAAACACACTCTGCTTTCTGTTCCCAGTCTCATATCAATGACTCCTGTCCTCCTCTCAGTCGCCATCATACATACTGAATGATAGGGGACAACATAATAACATGATCTATACTACAGGGTAAACAACATACATACTGAATGATAGGGGACAACATAACAACATGATCTATACTACAGGGTAAACAACATACATACTGAATGATAGGGGACAACATAACAACATGATCTATACTACAGGGTAAACAACATACATACTGAATGATAGGGGACAACATAACAACATGATCTATACTACAGGGTAAACAACACACATACTGAATGATAGGGGACAACGTAATAACATGATCTATACTACAGGGTAAACAACATACATACTGAATGATAGGGGACAACATAATAACATGATCTATACTACAGGGTAAACAACATACATACTGAATGATAGGGGACAACATAACAACATGATCTATACTACAGGGTAAACATCATACATACTGAATGATAGGGGACAACATAACAACATGCTCTACAGTACAGGGTAAACAACATACATACTGAATGATAGGAGACAACATAATAACATGATCTATACTACAGGGTAAACAACATACATACTGAATGATAGGGGACAACATAATAACTTGCTCTATACTACAGGGTAAACAACATACATACTGAATGATAGGGGACAACATAATAACATGATCTATACTACAGGGTAAACAACATACATACTGAATGATAGGGGACAACTTAATAACATGATCTATACTACAGGGTAAACAACATACATACTGAATGATAAGGGACAACATAACAACATGATCTATTCTACAGGGTAAACAACATACATACTGAATGATAGGGGACAGCATAATAACATGATCTATACTACAGGGTAAACAACATTCCCCTCTGTCTGTAACCCTGTGTGTCATAATAACCAGGACATAGACTACTGTAATGTAACACATGGAGAGCTGAGCCTTGGTCCACACACACACACACACACACACACACACACACACACACACACACACTCACACACACACACACACACACACACACACACACACACACACACACACACACACACACACACACACATACGCATGTACGCACAAACTCACACACACACGCACACACTCACACACACACACACGCACTTCGCGCACACGCACACACACACCTGATTTATGCAGCGTGAGAGAGAATACCATCTCCAGATGAATGTGTCTAGGGGCACTGAGGTGCGAAATACCACTGCTGCCCTCAACCTGATCTGGAGTCAGTCAGTAACCTAATGTCACCAATACTGTGAACTCACTGGAGCTGACCTAGGTAATACACCGAGCTACATATAACAGTAGTTTTGGGATACCTTCCTATCCTACAAACCATCCTGATCTCACGAGCTGACACTCTTACTGACAGTCGTGGCTGCTTTGCGTGATGTATTGTTGTCTCTACCTTTTTGCCCTTTGTGCAATTATTTGTACCCAACAATGTTTGTACCCTGTTTGTGCTGCTACCATGTTGTGCTCCTACCATGTTGTGCTGCTACCATGTTGTGTTGCTACCATGTTGTGCTGCTACCATGTTGTGCTGCTACCATGTTGTGCTGCTACCATGTTGTGCTGCTACCATGTTGTGTTGCTACCATGTTGTGCTGCTACCATGTTGTGCTGCTACCATGTTGTGCTGCTACCATGTTGTGTCATTACCGTGTTGTTGTCGTGTTGTGTTGCTACCATGCTGTGTTGTTGTCTTACGTTTCTCTTTATGTAGTGTCGTGGTGTCTCTCTTGTCGTGATGTGTGTTTTGTCCTACATTTTTTATTTTGAATCCCAGCCCTCCTCCCTCCTGGAGGCCTTTTGCCTCTTCGTAGGCCATCATTGTAAATAAGAATTTGTTCCTAATTGACTTGCCTAGTTAAATAAAGGTTCAATTTAAAAAATAAATAAAACAGAATGTAAGCTTGTGAGATCAGGATCGTTCATACGAGGCTATCATGTCGTCGTCGTCCCCCCCAAATGATAACGGAAAAACCAAACACGTGTCACACAACATGTTCTCTGCAATAATGATGTTATGACTGGGGGGCGAATGGCCTCTGAGATGATCCTATCCTTTATGGTCATATCTTGTACCATTAACATACTGTACACACATCAAAGGCAATGGCCAATAGAAATGATGTTAGAGAACAGAGAAATGGGACAGATGGGTCAATTAATTTCCACCCACAGAAAGAATGCTTATACTTGGCACACACAGACAAGAAGTGGTCATTATGGCAAAAATGTACTTTATTTTTACCATACGGGTTTGCTGCTCTTTGCCAAGAGTATCATCTTCTGATTGTTGTTGTTGGGTATGTTTACAGTACATCAGCACAAGGATCCTACCTATCTCTGATAATTCACAGACCTCCATGACCTGGGCAGAGTCTCTACGTAGTGTTACAGCTGAACCCTTAACCTTCAAATTCAGACTTCTGACTTGGCTCGGCATCACCGACCAACCGCCTGAAGAGAAGACACAAGGTAAACTGTTCTATTCTGCGTCACAACACCTTGCACTGCCCCTGATGTACAGTACAGTATATTTGAGATTCTTCAAAGTAGCCACCCTTTGCCTCGATGACAGCTTTGCACACTCTTGGCATTCTCTCAACCAGCTTCATGAGGTAGTCACCTGAAATGCATTTCAGTTAACAGGCGTGCCTTTTAAAAGTTAATTTATGGAATTTCTTTGAGCCAATCAGTTGTCTTGTGACAAGGTAGGGGTGGTATACAGATGATAGCCCTATTTGGTAAAAGACCAAGTCCATATTATTGCAAGAACAGCTTAAATAGGCAAAGAGAAATTACAGTCCATCATTGCTTTAAGACATGAAGGTCAGTAAATGCGGAAAATTTCAAGAACTTTGAAAGTTTCTTCAAGTGCATTCACAAAAACCATCAAGCGCTATGATGAAACTGGCTCTCATGAGGACCGCCACAGGAAAAGAAAGCCCAGAGTTACCTCTGCTGCAGAGGATACGTTCATTAGAGTTAATGGCACCTCAGATTGCAGCCCAAATAAATGCTTCACAGAGTTCAAGTAACAGACACATCTCAAGATCAACTGTTCAGAGGAGACTGTGTGAATCAGGCCTTCATGGTCGAATTGCTGCAAAGAAACCACTACTAAAGGACACCAATAATAATAAGAAACTTGCTTGGGCCGAGAAACACGAGCAATGGGCATTAGACCAGTGGAAAACTGTCCTTTGGTCTGATGAGTCCAGATTTGAGATTTTTGGTTCCAACCACTGTGTCTTTGTCATCTGGATTGCGCTTAGTGGGACTACCATTTGTTTTTCAACAGGACAATGACCCAAAACCCACCTCCAGGCTGTGTAAGGAGTATTTGACCAATGAGAGTGATGGAGTGCTGCATCAGATGACCTGGCCTCCAAAATCACCTGACCTCAACCCAATTGAGATAGTTTGGGATGAGTTGGACTGCAGAGTGAAGGAAAAGCAGCCAACAAGTACTCAGCATGTGTGGGAACTCCTTGAAAACTGTTGGGAAAGCATTCCATGTGAAGCTGGTTGAGAGAATGCCAAGAGTGTGCAAAGCTGTCATCAAGGCAAAGGGTGGCTACTTTGAAGAATCTAAAATATATTTTGATTTGTTTAACACTTTTTTGTTACTACATGATTCCATATGTGTTATTTCATAGTTTAGATGTCTTCACTAATAGTCTACAACATAGAAAATAGTAAAAATAAAGAAAAGCCCTTGAATGAGTAGGTGTGTCCAAACTTTTGACTGGTACTGTAGGTTCTCAGCTTTACAACAAAGCTTTCACTTTCTCATACCAACAAAATAAAGTTTTGTTTCTCCTAAAAGCACATCTGACACTTCCCCCCTTCACTCCAAAACGTACAGTTTGCTGAAGTGTAGTTAAACGTTCAGTTAAACAGAAGGTGTTGTCTGTAAATAAATTAAATAAATGTAAACTTTCAATTAAAATCTTACCACCTCTGCGGTGGAGGCTGGTGAGGGGAGAACGGCTCATAATAATGGCTGGAACGTAGTAAATGGAATGGCATCAAACACATGGAAACTACGTGTTTGATGTATTTGATACCATTTCACTTATTCCGCTCAAGCCATTACCAGGAGCCTGTCCTCCCCAATTAAGGTGCCACCAACCTCCTGTGCTCGGCTGATTTATTTTGTGAAAAACTTGAAAGTTAACTGTCACTTGAGGGAAAAACGTTATGTGATTTCTTCACTCTGTCTTCACTCTAAACCATGGCTAACAACATCCAGTGTGGTAACCTAACAGGACAAAATAAGAAAACGTATTTTCTGAAAGAACGCTGTCGGAGTGGTTGTGTAGGTAGTTAAACATTCAGGAAGAGAAAGTCACAATGTTTTCCTTTCAGAGGGGAGCTCGAGAGCGAGACAAGGGGCTCATGTCCGGGGGCTTTAATGCTACTGAGCATGTCTCTTCGAGAGAAAAAAAACCCATACAGAATCCACCTCTTCATAGCTTAGACCAAGACCCCCACAATTCAAAAGCCCATCAAGTCTGAACAACATGTTTCAGTTTAGGTGAACATGTAATAACAGCTGGTACTGTATTGATTTTTGTCTCTAAACTTTGAAAACAAATGACTTAATTGACACAGTACAACTTGGCTGTGATTCTATGACATTTATGGAACTATAAAAGGTGTGATTGTACTCTCATTATATTATACATGTAAGCCTAAATATGTTCTCGTAATATGGTAAAATGTCATAGCTCTTAAAAAAAGAAATAGAATGAGTAATATGTCATAATTTCCTCCCTAAAAGACCGTTACAACCCATATTCCTGTATCACTCTAAAGTTCAACCTGACTTAGTAAGGAGCCTCATTCGGTCTCAGGCACCACTAACAGTCCCTCATTTCAGAAAATGAGTTAGTTATTGTCATGTCTTGTGACATTCTTCCCAAGCACATTTTTGTTAAGTTAACCCATATCAAAAGGAAAGAGGGAAAGAGATCACAAGACCTATTTGAGAGGAAAAAAAATTGAGAAAGTTTTCAAAAAGTGATCCCAGTTCATTTACATAGAGAGAGTAGGCTACTGAGTCAGGCAGAGGCACAGTCAAGAAGGAACTTAGTCTGAGAGCGATACATCAATTACCCTAAAACACACATAACAAACACATTAGTATTTTTGTTTGGAGGCTACATTAGCTACTCTTCTCAATGTGTACGAGAAATAAAAGGTTATTACAGAAAACACTATACAGTAGGTAGTGAAAACAGGCTCACCTGCAGTTTGCCAGTTGAAGGCCTTCAACAGAAGAAAGGGAAGAATGTGTAAGATTGGAGTGATTTCCCTAAGCAACCAGACAGAGGAGTCTACCTGACATTTCCCTAAGCAACCAGACAGAGGAGTCTACCTGACATTTCCCTAAGCAACCAGACAGAGCAGTCTACCTGACATTTCCCTAAGCAACCAGACAGAGGAGTCTACCTGACATTTCCCTAAGCAACCAGACAGAGGAGTCTACCTGACATTTCCCTAAGCAACCAGACAGAGGAGTCTACCTGACATTTCCCTAAGCAACCAGACAGAGGAGTCTACCTGACATTTCCCTAAGCAACCAGACAGAGGAGTCTACCTGACATTTCCCTAAGCAACCAGACAGAGCAGTCTACCTGACATTTCCCTAAGCAACCAGACAGAGGAGTCTACCTGACATTTCCCTAAGCAACCAGACAGAGGAGTCTACCTGACATTTCCCTAAGCAACCAGACAGAGGAGTCTACCTGACATTTCCCTAAGCAACCAGACAGAGGAGTCTACCTGACATTTCCCTAAGCAACCAGACAGAGGAGTCTACCTGACATTTCCCTAAGCAACCAACCAGAGGAGTCTACCTGACATTTCCCTAAGCAACCAACCAGAGGAGTCTACCTGACATTTCCCTAAGCAACCAGACAGAGGAGTCTACCTGACATTTCCCTAAGCAACCAGACAGAGGAGTCTACTTGACATTTCCCTAAGCAACCAGACAGAGGAGTCTACCTGACATTTCCCTAAGCAACCAGACAGAGGAGTCTACCTGACATTTCCCTAAGCAACCAGACATTCAAATATAAGGTGACGTAGAATGAGGAAAGACCAGCTCATTTATGTGCAGAATTATCATTCCCCCCATTCGCATTTGAAAGAGCAATCTGTGAAAGCCATTGAGTAAGGGGTCTTTGAGTATGTGCTCTATAGATTCAGATTTAAAAAATATGCTGTATTGAAGGAAATAAACAGAATAACAATATGCTGTATTGAAGGCCATATAATAACAATATGCTGTATTGAAGGCCATATAATAACAATATGCTGTATTGAAGGCCATATAATAACAATATGCTGTATTAAAGGCAATAGAATAACAATATGCTGTATTGAAGGCTGTAGAATAACAATATGCTGTATTAAAGGCAATAGAATAACAATATGCTGTATTGAAGGAAATAAACAGAACAACAATATGCTGTATTAAAGGCAATAGAATAGCAATATGCTGTATTGAAGGAAATAAACAGAACAACAATATGCTGTATTAAAGGCAATAGAATAACAAAATGCTGTATTGAAGGCCATAGAATAACAATATGCTGTATTGAAGGCCGTAGAATAACAATATGCTGTCTTGAAGGCAATAGAATAGCAATATGCTGTATTGAAGGCCGTAGAATAACAATATGCTGTATTGAAGGCAATAGAATAACAATATGCTGTATTGAAGGCAATAGAATAACAATATGCTGTATTGAAGGCCATAGAATAACAATATGCTGTATTGAAGGCCGTAGAATAACAATATGCTGTCTTGAAGGCCGTAGAATAACAATATGCTGTATTGAAGGCAATAGAATAACAATATGCTGTATTGAAGGCAATAGAATAACAATATGCTGTATTGAAGGCCATAGAATAACAATATGCTGTCTTGAAGGCAATAGAATAGCAATATGCTGTATTGAAGGCCGTAGAATAACAATATGCTGTATTGAAGGCAATAGAATAACAATATGCTGTATTGAAGGCAATAGAATAACAATATGCTGTATTGAAGGCCATAGAATAACAATATGCTGTATTGACGGCCATAGAATAGCAATATGTTGTATTGAAGGCAATAGAATAGCAATATGCTGTATTGAAGGCAATACAATAGAAATTTGTGGTATTGAAGGCCATACAATAACAATATGCTGTATTGATAGCAATAGAATAACAATAGCCCACAATTCTGCGTAGCATTAATCTACATCAGAAAATGCCTGCCCTCTTGTGGGAATAAGAACACAATGCAGAGCCTTGAAATGAGGAACAAGTAGCGATGGGGGAACAACTATAGAGTTACGTATTGTGATATTATTTGGATGATATTATATTATTTGACTCCAAGTACCGACTTGTTCTCCATCTTCTTTAAAAATAGTGAGCCAATATGTTTTCAGCACTTTTATTTCCCTGACTGATCAAAACTCTTTCTCTTGTTGCTCTTGTTGCAGACATATAGTGAGCAATATGTTTGGAACATCAAATCGCAATACACATTGAATCGTGAGAATCGCAAAACATATCGTATCGGCACCTAAGC
This sequence comes from Salmo trutta, assembly GCF_901001165.1. NCBI lineage: Eukaryota > Metazoa > Chordata > Actinopteri > Salmoniformes > Salmonidae > Salmo > Salmo trutta. Next base: position 7,680,608 of record NC_042984.1, on the reverse strand, counting down.
ATCGTGAAGTTGATAATATCGTATCGTGATGTCTCTGGCAATTCCCAGCCCCAAGAACAAAGTCTACAAAATGATTGCTTTCTGCTTTGAAATATATGAAAGTCTATGTATTTATTCTCATGCTGATTTTTTTTCTGTTTGGAAAAATAACCCTGTCCCTTACGAAGTACTAACTATGTAACATAAAATACAATAGTGGCGGAACTATAACTAATAAATAACCTTCTCTCTTCTATCGCAATTTCACAATCTAATTTCCCTAATCTGACCAACCAAATCGGATAAACCTATAGACTTTAGCAGAACGATGCAAGGCCTGATGTAATAACCTCAGAGTGGTCTATATCTGAACTTCGTCTACACTGTAAAGCCTAGCAGATCGTATTGGCTAGCTCATAATAAAACCCAACTCTTTACAGTTTATAATCCCAAACAGTGTACAGTGTGAATGGACAATAAACCTATGGACAGATTCAGACATGATTTTATTAAAAAAATGTAAAGGTGATACCTGGGGGTATAGGAGCATTGGCCAAGAGAAGGCCTCAGGCTAGCTAGTTTACTATTTATTACACATTAGTCATAATAACATAATAATAACTAATGTTTATTTTCCCGCCTTCATCTAAACCGTTGAATGTTACTTGTAACGCCACACGATGAAGGACGCGTGTTGAGAGAAGGATGACTCTTCCTCTATAGTATTCCTATTGGTACGTGTCTATGCACCTGTTAAACCCGTCCGCCAATCACACGGCCATGTCAATGTGTCCAAGATGGCGACCTCCATCCTTCTGTATTATACGGTCTCGACAATCGCAACAAAATAACATTATTGTCACATGTCAAAACGTTGTGGTTGGTCGCAGAAAATACAAGACGGTTTAGTAAATTGAATCGGAAACGTTGAAATCGTCTCCAATGCTTTGTACATTTGTAGAAGTGTGCGCGGTGTTAGTCTGAGGGGATTTCCGAGCATGGCCACCGACAACAGAATTCATTTCTGGAGGAAAAACGCCAAGGTTCCAGGGAGGTAGGTTTCACTTCTCCCTGTCGTCTATGATAACGATCTCCTGATTATTAACATTACAATTGTGTATTCCAGATAATGAGTTAACTCTGGATTTTAGTGGGCATAACGTCGTTGATTTTGCGTCATTACAATGCCATTAAAGGTTAATAAAACTTATGCTTAACCTTGTTTGATGGATAGTTTATAAAGCCTTTTAGACAATAAAGAAGTACTGGTCTTTGTTGCACTAGAGCACTTATTACAGCTCATATGAGGTTATAATCATGCCTTTGTCTTGGCTACCATATGTTGCTACCTAACGTTACATATACAACCTATGGTTCATACAACGTCAGGTGGTCTGTAACGGGGGAATGGTGACATGTAGCATATGCAGCAGACTGAGAAAAATCATTTCAGAAACGTCCCCAATAGAGTATTAACTAATAGATTGGCATATAGTTTTACTTGTGGAACCCCTTTACCGGTGGAGAAATCAACACGATGTGTCTATCTAATTATAGCCCACGATGAGGTATCACAATGTGTCTCTTCAGAAATGATCATAAGGGGAAGTTGATTACAACACTGAAGCTATTAGAGTTGACAGTCATTTCTGGTCAAGAGTGAGGATCTTGATTTATTCATTTTAAACTATTTTCATCTAGTTTAAATATTTCAGCAGAATGTTTTTTGAAAAATCAAACGTTTTCATCTTGTTCCTGTGAACAATTAGCAAATAACGTTATTCTATCCCAATAGGCTACATTTTAGTTGTTATGAAACAGTTTTACGAATGAATATTATCCATTATTTTAGATAGATAATGTTGAATGGAAAGTACAAATCGTTCTCGTTACAGGTTTATCCTCCGTGTTTGAGAGTTCCTGTAATACTCTCTAGCCCTTCTAAGTCACTAATTGAGTCAGTCACGTGGGGGATGGGAGAACACAGATGTCAGTCGCATTGGAAATGCATGACCAAGGTTCATATTCACAAAGTGCTGGTCCAGGATCAGTTTAGCCTTTTAGATCACACCGAATACAATTATATGGATAGGGGTGACCTGATCCTGAATCAGCACACCTACTCTTAAAAATGCTTTGTGAATTACAGGCCCAAATCAGCCCAGGCAGTTGAATAGCTGTTTTACTGCCAGGCTGCCAGGGTCTGTTGAGGCTCCAGGGCAAGGGTAGGGTGTGGTGGGTACCAAGGTAATGTGAGTAGTCTCTAAGGAGTGGGTGTTGCCTTTGGTGAGGAAACAACACTGTTCCCAATCCTGACAGAACAAGTTACATAATAAGCCATTATGAGATACCATCCAGACATGATAGGGCATTGCCATTGTGCATTTTACACAAATTATACAGTCTGTAAATAAATACATTCTATTGAAAGGTTACTAGGTAAAGTCAAGATTCTACAAATATCCCCGAAAGACACAGCTGATGAGCCATTTTGCTACAACATGAGCTATTATTGTGTCAAAGACCCAGTGACTTGACTAATTCAGTTATGTACACAACGTAGTCTAGATAACATTTGGCTATTTCCACTCGACCGAGCTTGGTTCATGTCAGAACACAAAGGGAGACAGGCACACAGGCGCCTTTGGACTGTGTTGCAGGTCATAGCTCTTGTAGCATCATCAGATGAGTGCTCAACATGCTAGCATCCGCTGAACAGGATACTCTCTCCATGGGGTGGCAGTAAGTCTGTCACTCGCCCTGGCAAGCTGTTCACAGAATCTCTTAAAGCTACAGTATATACCTACAGTACTACTGTAACAATCATTATCCAAAACCAAAACAGAATTTAGATTAATATTTTAGGAGCGAGTTAAGAAGTCCTCAGTCTGCCCATTATGTTTTCTCTGGGGAGTCTATGCTTTTCAACCTGTAAAATGAGTTCACTATAATTTTTTGTATTATAATTTTTTAAAACATTTTATTTAACCTTTATTTAACTGGGCAAGTCAGTTAAAAAAACTAATTCTTATTTTACAATGACGGCCTTATGACCAACATTGTCAATGATGAATCATAAAAAGAGGCCTCAATGGGCCCACGTTCTCCCAGTGAAGTACAGCTAGGCTATTGCTCTTTCTCCTCTACAGTATACAACCAGTTTATGGAGCGCAGCACCCTCCCCTTGACCCCAGAATACACCGCGCGTAAGTGCTCTGCACAGCTCATCTGCATGGAACCCACAGGGATTTATAATATACGTCATTCAGCTTCAGTTTAAGTCATTTATTTTTAATTGATTAAACGTAGATTTTCGCATGCTTAGTTTAGATTGTTGATGCTCGTGTCTTGTCTGTATTGCCTTTGAATATGTGTGGATGGTATTTGTTTAGTTTGATTGTTCCACGTTATTATATTGATCTTATTGTTTTACACTATTCTTTTATTGGCCTTTTTATATGTTTTTGTTCAGCGGTTCCTTTTTATATTATATACAGTGAGTGTACAAAACATTATGAACACCTGCTCTTTCCATGACGTAGACTGACCAGGGGAATCCAGGTGAAAGATATGATCTCTTATTGATGTCACTTGTTAAATCCACTTCAGTGTAGATGAGGGGGAGGAGACAGGTTAAAGAAGGATTTTTAAGCCTTGAGATGGATTGGGTATGTGTGCCATTCAGAGGGTGAATGGGTAAGACAAAAGATTTAAGTGCCTTTGAACGGGGTATAGTAGTAGGTGCCTGGCGCACGGGTTTGTGTCAAGAACTGGAACGCTGCTGGGTTTTTTTACGCTCAACAGTTTCCTGTGTGTATCAACAATGGTCAACCACCCAAAGGACATCCAGCCAACTTGACACAACTGTGGAAAGCATTGGAGTCAACATGGGCCAGCATCCCTGATCCCTGATTGGAATGATTTCGACACCTTGTAGAGTCCATTCCCCGACTAATTGAGTCAGTTCTGGGAGCAAAAGCGGGTGTAACTCAATATTAGGAAGGTGCTCTTAATGTTTTGTACACTCAGTGTATGTTGTCAGTGTATTTACCATGAGACAGCTGTAGCTGCTCAATGGTTTCTTCTTTATATCAGTGGCACGTAGATTAAACATTTTCATTTTCTCTCTGCAGGTTTCCTAAAGACACTCCAAAGGCAAATAATCTCAAGTCCAAAAAGGCGTCTAGTTTCCACGAGTTTGCCCGCAGCACCAACGATGCCTGGGACATTGATGATGAGGAGGATGAGGACTTCTTAGCTCCCATCCATCCCTCATCTCTCCCGCCCACCCTGCACTCCACACACCAGGTACCTCCTCTTCCTCCACAACAACCCATTAACACCACCACTGAGCCAGACACGGGGCCTGCAGACCGGCTGGCTCCCCCAACAGCAGAGGTCCGTCTTCAGCATGAGGAGGACAGAGACTGTGGACAGATCAATGGCAGAGTGGTGGTGAAGTCCAGCAGTGAGGCCCTGCTCAACACCAATACAGGTAATGGACTGGACACTAAAGTCAGGAGTGGATTTTAGGGAACATGTATTATCCCATTTAAAATATTGCTCATTATTAACTCAATACTGCCTTGGTATTGTCAGTAATCTGCTCTTTGTGACTTGTCACTCTGCAGTCCCATGATCCTCTACTCTCTTCCTCCACAGTGCGTTCCACTCTGCAGAAGCAAAAGTCTCTCCCAGTCCGCCCCATCATCCCGTTAGTCGCCAGAATCTCGGACCAAAATTCCTCGGGGGCACCAATCATGACAGTGCGAGACAAGAGTCGATTGGACAAATTCAAATACCTTCTGTCCTGTCCTAACACCGATCTCGGTGAGACTCAACACCCTATTCATTGAACAAAAATATAAACACAACATGGAAAGTGTTGGTCCCATGTTTCATAAACTGAAATAAAAGATCCCAGAAATGTTCCATGTGCACAAAAAGCTACTTTCTCTCAAATGTTTTGCACAAATTTATTTACACCCCTGTTAGTGAGCATTTCTCCTTTGTCAAGATAATTTATCCACCTGACAGGTGTGGCATATCAAGAAAACTGGTTAAACAGCATGATCATTACACAGGTGCACCTTGTGCTGGGGACAATAAAAGGGGACTCTAAAATGTGCAGTTTTATCACACAACACAATGCCAAAGATGTTTCAAGCTTTAAGGGAGTGTGCAACTGGCATACTGACTGCAGGAATGTCCACCTGTTACCAGATCATTTAATGTTAATTTCTCTACTATAAACCGCCTCCAACATCATTTTAGAGGATTTGGTAGTACGTTCAGCCCGCCTCACAACCACAGACAGCGTGTATGGCGTTGTCTGGGCGAGCGGTTTGCTGATGTCAACGTTGTGAACAGAGTGCCCCATGGTGGCAGTGGGGTTATGGTATGGGGCAGGCGTAAGCTACAGACAACAAACACAATTGCATTTTATCGATGGCAATTTGAATGCACAGAGACACCGTGACGAGATCCTGAGGTCCATTGTCGTGCCGTTCATCCGCCACCATCACCTCATGTTTCAGCATGATAATGCACAGTCCCATGTCTCAAGGATCTGTACACAATTCCTAGAAGCTGAAAATGTGTTCTTACATGGCCTGCACACTCACCAGACATGTCACCCATTGAGCATGTTTGGGATGCTCTGGATCTACATGTACAACAGCATGTTCCAGTTACTGCCAATATCCAGCAATTTCACTCAGCCATTGAAGAGGAGTGGAAGAACATTCCACAGGCCACAATCAACAGCCGGATCAACTCTATGCAAAGGAGATGTGTCACGCTGCATGAAGCAAATGGTGGTCACACCAGATACTGGCTGGTAGATACTGGCTGGTTTTCTGAACCACACCCCTACCTTTTTTTTAAGGTATCTGTAACCAACAGATGCATATCTGTATTCCCAGTCATGTGAAATTTGTAGATTAGGGCCTAATGAATTTATTTCAATTGACATATTTCCTTATATGAACTGTAACTCGATCAAATCTTAGAAATTTGTTTCATGCTGCGTTTATATTTTTGTTCAGTGTAGATTGAGGTAGCTAATAGAAGGCCAATGTTCTATTTACAATGTATGTATTCTCATTCTATTATTTACAATGTACAGTATGTATTCTCATTCTATTGTTTACAATGTACAGTATGTATTCTCATATTATTTACAATGTACAGTATGTATTCTCATATTATTTACAATGTACAGTATGTATTCTCATTCTATCTCCTGGGCCTTGTGATCCACAGAGGAGCTCCGGAAGCACAGCTGGTCAGGCATTCCACGAGAAGTGAGGCCCATCACATGGAGGCTCCTCTCTGTAAGTACCATGATGACCTTTGACCTACTCTCTGTAAGTACCATGATGACCTTTGACCTACTCTCTGTAAGTACCATGATGACCTTTGACCTACTCTCTGTAAGTACAATGATGACCTTTGACTTCCTCTCTGTAAGTACCATGATGACCTTTGACCTACTCTCTATAAGTACCATAATGACCTTTGGCCTACTCTCTGTAAGTACCATGATGACCTTTGACCTACTCTCTATAAGTACCATAATGACCTTTGTCTAAGCTGGAGATCACACACAAGGAGTATGACAATATGTTGGGGTGGGTTTCACATCCTATCTTTTTAAAATGTTTTTATTTTATTATTACTTGTTCAACAAAATCTCTTTCTCTGAGCAATTGTAGCAATATAAAATAATATCACTTCCCAAATTGTCACTGCATGTATGTGACAACTGAACACACATTGCTCTTGGTATTTGTTGCGATATGTTCAAAATTCTCTTATCACACTTCCTGTTCTGGTACTGTTCATATCTTCAAGAGTATATCCTCTTGTTTAATAAACAACATGTTTTCTTCTCGTCCTTTCTGTCATGGTAGGGTTACCTCCCAGTCAACATGGAGCGCAGAGACCTGGTGCTGAAGAGGAAGAGAGATGAGTACTTTGGTTTCATTGAACAGTATTACCACTCCAGGACAGACGAGACTTACAAAGACACATATAGACAGGTAATACATGGATCACCAAATCCTAAAATACCAATGTTTACCAGTGTTTAAGTAGCATATGCCTACTGTAGTGAGTCAGTGTTTAAGTAGAATATGCCTACTATAGTGAGTCAGTGTTTAAGTAGAATATTCCTACTGTAGTGAGTCAGTGTTTAAGTAGAATATTCCTACTGTAGTGAGTCAGTGTTTAAGTAGCATATGCTTACTATAGTGAGTCAGTGTTTAAGTAGATCACACCTACTATAGTGAGTCCGTGTTTAAGTAGATCATACCTACTATAGTGAGTCAGTGTTTAAGTAGATCATACCTAATGTAGTGAGTCAGTGTTTAAGTAGATCACACCTACTGTAGTGAGTCAGTGTTTAAGTAGCATATTCCTACTGTAGTGAGTCAGTGTTTAAGTAGATCATACCTACTATAGTGAGTCAGTGTTTAAGTAGATCATACCTACTGTGGTGAGTCAGTGTTTAAGTAGCATATGCCTACTATCGTGAGTCAGTGTTTAAGTAGCTCATACCTACTGTAGTGAGTTAGTGTTTAAGTAGATCACACCTACTGTAGTGAGTCAGTGTTTAAGTAGATCGCATCTACTGTAGTGAGTCCGTGTTTAAGTAGATCATACCTACTGTAGTGAGTCAGTGTTTAAGTAGATCATACCTACTGTAGTGAGTCAGTGTTTAAGTAGCATATGCCTACTATAGTGAGTCAGTGTTTAAGTAGATCACACCTACTGTAGTGAGTCCGTGTTTAAGTAGATCATACCTACTGTAGTAAGTCAGTGTCTAAGTAGATCATATCTACTGTAGTGAGTCAGTGTTTAAGTAGATCATACCTACTGTAGTGAGTCAGTGTTTAAGTAGATCATACCTACTGTGGTGAGTCAGTGTTTAAGTAGCATATGCCTACTATAGTGAGTCAGTGTTTAAGTAGATCATACCTACTGTAGTGAGTTAGTGTTTAAGTAGATCATACCTACTGTAGTAAGTCAGTGTCTAAGTAGATCATATCTACTGTAGTGAGTCAGTGTTTAAGTAGATCATACCTACTGTAGTGAGTCAGTGTTTAAGTAGATCATACCTACTATAGTGAGTCAGTGTTTAAGTAGATCATACCTACTGTGGTGAGTCAGTGTTTAAGTAGCATATGCCTACTATAGTGAGTCAGTGTTTAAGTAGATCATACCTACTGTAGTGAGTTAGTGTTTAAGTAGATCACACCTACTGTAGTGAGTCAGTGTTTAAGTAGATCGCATCTACTGTAGTGAGTCAGTGTTTAAGTAGCATATGCCTACTATAGTGAGTCAGTGTTTAAGTAGATCACACCTACTGTAGTGAGTCCGTGTTTAAGTAGATCATACCTACTGTAGTGAGTCAGTGTTTAAGTAGATCATACCTACTATAGTGAGTCAGTGTTTAAGTAGATCATACCTACTGTAGTGAGTCAGTGTCTAAGTAGATCATATCTACTGTAGTGAGTCAGTGTTTAAGTAGATCATATCTACTGTAGTGAGTCAGTGTTTAAGTAGATCATACCTAATGTAGTGAGTCAGTGTTTAAGTAGATCACACCTACTGTAGTGAGTCAGTGTTTAAGTAGCATATTCCTACTGTAGTGAGTCAGTGTTTAAGTAGATCATACCTACTGTAGTGAGTCAGTGTTTAAGTAGATCATACCTACTGTAGTGAGTCAGTGTTTAAGTAGCATATGCCTACTATAGTGAGTCAGTGTTTAAGTAGATCACACCTACTGTAGTGAGTCCGTGTTTAAGTAGATCATACCTACTGTAGTAAGTCAGTGTCTAAGTAGATCATATCTACTGTAGTGAGTCAGTGTTTAAGTAGATCATACCTACTGTAGTGAGTCAGTGTTTAAGTAGAATATTCCTACTGTAGTGAGTCAGTGTTTAAGTAGCATATGCTTACTATAGTGAGTCAGTGTTTAAGTAGATCACACCTACTATAGTGAGTCCGTGTTTAAGTAGATCATACCTACTATAGTGAGTCAGTGTTTAAGTAGATCATACCTAATGTAGTGAGTCAGTGTTTAAGTAGATCACACCTACTGTAGTGAGTCAGTGTTTAAGTAGCATATTCCTACTGTAGTGAGTCAGTGTTTAAGTAGATCATACCTACTATAGTGAGTCAGTGTTTAAGTAGATCATACCTACTGTGGTGAGTCAGTGTTTAAGTAGCATATGCCTACTATCGTGAGTCAGTGTTTAAGTAGCTCATACCTACTGTAGTGAGTTAGTGTTTAAGTAGATCACACCTACTGTAGTGAGTCAGTGTTTAAGTAGATCGCATCTACTGTAGTGAGTCCGTGTTTAAGTAGATCATACCTACTGTAGTGAGTCAGTGTTTAAGTAGATCATACCTACTGTAGTGAGTCAGTGTTTAAGTAGCATATGCCTACTATAGTGAGTCAGTGTTTAAGTAGATCACACCTACTGTAGTGAGTCCGTGTTTAAGTAGATCATACCTACTGTAGTAAGTCAGTGTCTAAGTAGATCATATCTACTGTAGTGAGTCAGTGTTTAAGTAGATCATACCTACTGTAGTGAGTCAGTGTTTAAGTAGATCATACCTACTGTGGTGAGTCAGTGTTTAAGTAGCATATGCCTACTATAGTGAGTCAGTGTTTAAGTAGATCATACCTACTGTAGTGAGTTAGTGTTTAAGTAGATCATACCTACTGTAGTAAGTCAGTGTCTAAGTAGATCATATCTACTGTAGTGAGTCAGTGTTTAAGTAGATCATACCTACTGTAGTGAGTCAGTGTTTAAGTAGATCATACCTACTATAGTGAGTCAGTGTTTAAGTAGATCATACCTACTGTGGTGAGTCAGTGTTTAAGTAGCATATGCCTACTATAGTGAGTCAGTGTTTAAGTAGATCATACCTACTGTAGTGAGTTAGTGTTTAAGTAGATCACACCTACTGTAGTGAGTCAGTGTTTAAGTAGATCGCATCTACTGTAGTGAGTCAGTGTTTAAGTAGCATATGCCTACTATAGTGAGTCAGTGTTTAAGTAGATCACACCTACTGTAGTGAGTCCGTGTTTAAGTAGATCATACCTACTGTAGTGAGTCAGTGTTTAAGTAGATCATACCTACTATAGTGAGTCAGTGTTTAAGTAGATCATACCTACTGTAGTGAGTCAGTGTCTAAGTAGATCATATCTACTGTAGTGAGTCAGTGTTTAAGTAGATCATATCTACTGTAGTGAGTCAGTGTTTAAGTAGATCATACCTAATGTAGTGAGTCAGTGTTTAAGTAGATCACACCTACTGTAGTGAGTCAGTGTTTAAGTAGCATATTCCTACTGTAGTGAGTCAGTGTTTAAGTAGATCATACCTACTGTAGTGAGTCAGTGTTTAAGTAGATCATACCTACTGTAGTGAGTCAGTGTTTAAGTAGCATATGCCTACTATAGTGAGTCAGTGTTTAAGTAGATCACACCTACTGTAGTGAGTCCGTGTTTAAGTAGATCATACCTACTGTAGTAAGTCAGTGTCTAAGTAGATCATATCTACTGTAGTGAGTCAGTGTTTAAGTAGATCATACCTACTGTAGTGAGTCAGTGTTTAAGTAGATCATACCTACTGTAGTGAGTCAGTGTTTAAGTAGATCATACCTACTATAGTGAGTCAGTGTTTAAGTAGATCATACCTACTGTGGTGAGTCAGTGTTTAAGTAGCATATGCCTACTATAGTGAGTCAGTGTTTAAGTAGATCATACCTACTGTAGTGAGTTAGTGTTTAAGTAGATCACACCTACTGTAGTGAGTCAGTGTTTAAGTAGATCGCATCTACTGTAGTGAGTCAGTGTTTAAGTAGCATATGCCTACTATAGTGAGTCAGTGTTTAAGTAGATCACACCTACTGTAGTGAGTCCGTGTTTAAGTAGATCATACCTACTGTAGTGAGTCAGTGTTTAAGTAGATCATATCTACTGTAGTGAGTCAGTGTTTAAGTAGATCATACCTACTGTAGTGAGTCAGTGTTTAAGTAGATCATACCTACTGTAGTGAGTCAGTGTTTAAGTAGATCATACCTACTGTAGTGAGTCCGTGTTTAAGTAGATCACACCTACTGTAGTGAGTCAGTGTTTAAGTAGATCATACCTACTGTAGTGAGTCAGTGTTTAAGTAGATCATACCTACTGTAGTGAGTCAGTGTTTAAGTAGATCATACCTACTGTAGTGAGTCCGTGTTTAAGTAGATCACACCTACTGTAGTGAGTCAGTGTTTAAGTAGATCATACCTACTGTAGTGAGTCCGTGTTTAAGTAGATCACACCTACTGTAGTGAGTCAGTGTTTAAGGAGATCATACCTACTGTAGTGAGTCAGTGTTTAAGTAGATCATACCTACTGTAGTGAGTCAGTGTTTAAGTAGATCATACCTACTGTAGTGAGTCCGTGTTTAAGTAGATCACACCTACTGTAGTGAGTCAGTGTTTAAGTATAACATGCTTTGTTTCCACAGATCCACATTGATATTCCGAGGACAAACCCACTAATTCCACTTTTCCAGCAGCCTGCGGTGCAAGAGGTGAGCTTCTCTCTCTCAGCTCTTCATACTAGTTGCCTGGCTTGGATAGTCAACAATTCATTATTTTTTTTTAATAGAGATGTTTTTTTTTTAATACACTCTTAGAAAAAAGGGTTCCAAAAGGGTTCATCAGGTGTCCCCATAGGAAAAGCCTTTTGGTTCCAGGTAGAACCCTGTTTGGTTTCAGGTATAACTATTTTGGGTTCCATGTAGAACCCTCTGTGGAATGGGTTCTACATGGAACCCCTTCTTCAAAGGGTTCTCTTATGGGGACAGCTGAAGAACCCTTTTTAGGTTCTAGATAGCACCTTTATTTGTAAGAGTGTATACGTGTAATATGTCTGTGCCTTGTGTTCATCAGGTGTTTGAGAGGATCCTCTTTATCTGGGCTATCCGCCATCCAGCCAGCGGCTACGTCCAGGGAATCAATGACTTGGTCACTCCATTCTTTGTGGTATTCCTTTCCGAATTTGTTGGTAGGTTGGCTGGTGGATGATGTGTCGTAGATCTCCTGAACCAGACGAGGCTTTTCTATATGAAATGAAAATGGCCTCTGAATCCTCTGACAGGGTGTCCAATAATCTTGTCTTATATTACATTTCCGAAGGATTAATATACAGCTAACTGCCAAAATAAAGGAAACACTTGAGTAAATTAGGGATACAAAGTATATTGAAAGCAGGTGCTTCCACACAGGTGTGTTTCCTGAGTTAATTAAGTATTTAGGGTCATGTATAAAATGCCCTTTATTTAGGCTACCATGGCTAGAAGAAGAGATCTCAGTGACTTTGAAAGAGAGGTCTCAGAGGAACATAGGGGGTTTAAAGGTTGTGTGTCTCAGTCACCAGATCTTAACCCATTTCAACATTATGGTAGATTCTGGAGCGGTGCCTGAGACATTGTTTTCCATCAACAAAACCAAATAATGGAATTTCTCACAGAGAATGGTGTTGTATCCCTCCAATAGAGTTCCAGACACTTGTAGAATCTATGCCAAGGTGCATTGAAGCTGTTCTGGTGGCTGGTGGTGGCCCAACGCCCTATTAAAACACTTTGTTGGTGTTTCCTTTATTTTGTCAGTTACATGCATTCATTGTTTTTCTGCGTGGTTATTTTTCAGCATTGCAAACCGGCACCTCTGCTTCCCTGAGTGTGTTGGATGTAGGGGTGGATGACTGTGATATTTGAGGTTTGTCTCTACAGAGGAGGATGTGGAGAATTTTGACGTAGCGTCCCTGCCTCTTGACACCCAGAGGAACATTGAGGCAGACAGCTTCTGGTGCATGACCAAGCTGCTGGATGGAATACAGGTTGGTATCTAGAATGTTACTCAGTTATTTTCATCATCTGTGCTTATGGTATTTATTCCGAAACTCTGTCTCCAGCAGTCCCCCCCCCCCAACCCCCACAATCACAAATGATCCTCCTTGTGATGTGTTGTTGATATTATTGTTGTTGTGTCTGTGCAGGACAACTACACTTTTGCTCAGCCAGGGATTCAGAACAAAGTTAAAGCTTTGGAAGAATTGGTCAGCAGAATCGATGGTGAGATATGGTCTCCTCATGTTGTTTACAGTATCTGAGGCCAGTGTGTATTATTTCAGATGGCCTCAGGGTCAGTTTTCATCTCTCTGTGGGGCTGCGTCCTTTTCTCTCTCAGAGGACATACACAACTACTTTAAGAGGTATGAGGTGGAGTACCTGCAGTTTGCTTTCCGCTGGATGAACAACCTGCTGATGAGAGAGCTGCCTCTACGCTGCACCATCCGCCTCTGGGACACCTATCAGGTGACAAACACACACACACACACACACACACACATAGATATTTGCATTCAACGTTTGTATTTAGATCTGAATGTTTGTGGGATTTACAGAGATGATGTGTACGTGTTCATCACATGCTGACCTGTCATGTATCCCTGCAGGCTGAACAAGAGGGCTTCTCCCACTTCCACCTGTACGTATGTGCTGCTTTCCTGATCGAGTGGCGCAAAGAGATCCTCTCCATGGTCGATTTTCAGGTACCATTAATTCTGTCGACTGTTGAACTGTTTGTACAGTACTCGAGCAGGTTCTGTTGATCAAGGTATTTGAAAACACATTACCTTTTTTTCTATGGCCTGACAGACCCTCCAGTGAAAAGCTCTCATTAAAACAAATGATCTGCATATTTCAGTGTTCATGACACTTTGCAGATGGTGACTGATGCCCATCAGGGATTATTCACACACATCCCATCCAGTTCAAAAATGCTGCTTATGTCATCAAATGTGTCTCTGCCTTCCCAGGGTCTTCTCATGTTACTCCAGAACCTTCCCACAATCCACTGGGGGAACGAGGAAGTAGGCCTTCTCCTGGCTGAAGCATACAGACTCAAGTATATGTTCGCTGACGCGCCCAATCACTACAAGAGATAGGCCTCTATGCCACTGGTTCCCGTGGCACACCTTGATGGGATAAAACATTCTGCTGCACACCTACAATTTCCCTATTCATTTATTTTGTGGTAATATCATCCATCTTATCTGATCTATACTGCAAATCATGTATTTGTTTTTTATAGGTTAAATGAAGTTAATTTGATCGTTCCTTAATCTGAATCTGTGTACCCCTTAAAGAGTGTCCTGTGAATCCGAGTTAGAAATGTTTTTTTTTTAGCTCCGGTAATATATATATATATATATATATATATATATATATATATTATAATTTTTTTTTACGGTTTGGGCTACATATGAACAGTTTTCTGCATTGTTAAAGGTGCAACCACGGACACAAAGCCACGCTTTGTTTCTATGGCAACGACTGTGGTACAGCTAAACCTAATCAGACTTGGTTATGCTAATTGTTCTCACAGGCAAAGTAAAGGCATACAAATGGCTTTGCTCGTGATGCGGCGCCCCTCAAATGATACAAATGTAACAACAGCCTGAGTGCACTGGACTTGAAACAGCCAAACAGATGGAACCATGTGTCATTCAATGTATTATCTGAGTGGCACTGGTGCTCCCAAGTCCAAATTCCACAGTTCACATTCGTTAGTGTTTCCCAAAAAACAGCTGAAAGTTCCTCAAGGCACAACAGTGTGCTGAGTGACACCGGTTGAAAACCACTGCTCTATGCCCTGGTGAACATACTGTAAAACAGAGTTTAATATGAGGGTTTTTAGTCCTCTCAAATGACTGACGGACATACTGTAAAATACCTTGCACACGCGTATAAATTATTCACTCAAAAACCCTGGCCTGAACTACCATTTGTACAATATTTTTCTTGCTGTCTTTCTCTGTTAATAATTGCATTGGCAAGTTTCATTCCGCTGACTCTGCAGTGTATTATATCAGAGCCACTGGCTTGAATGTCTCAGTAGTAGTCTGTTACAGTTCACGCCGTAGGCATCGAGTAGGGTCCTGACATACAGCTGGGAGTTCTGCTATTGGAACTCTATACTGTACTTTATAAATGACTGCTATTTTAATCTGGAGGGATAAGTACTTGGCTAATCGGTTAATGGCCAGTTCAAATTAATTTATACTGGCATTAAATCAGTATTTGTTGTCTCAGAAGTTTTAACTGAATTCTGAATGGATGATGACTGTTTGATCATCCTTCAAGTTTCAGAGAGAATATACTTGAGTTATTTTGTTTATCGTTTGTTTATAACAGAGTTCTGTGGTAAAGCTAGCCCACATATTTTACCACTTTGTCCCCACTTGTTCCCTTCATGGATATATTGAGTCCAGTAAAAGGCCAGTCTGGATATCTAATGAAAGAATGGTCCAATGTAGTACAACATGATACAGGAAGTACACAGCTGCTACTAATAGCCGCTCTATAGACCAGGAAAATGTACTTTATTTCAGGGTTTATCTATAGGGATGCCATTTTGAATCCCAAGGCCTCAATGTGAATAGGATGAGAATGGGGACCTTCAATTGTTGATGTATTGTTGTAAAGTTTGGACTAGATATAAAGTATTAGTTGAACTAGATATAGCTGTATTTTATCATCTGATTATTTGCTATTTTGTTTAGTAATCGTCAGACTTCAATTTTCTTTCTAGATTATATGAAACTGTGGCACGTATGAAAGTTGATCAATTGGATCAAAATGAATATGTCATTTGCAACTGAATGAGACTTGTCTACCCTTCAAATGGTGTAAACCTGAGGGGATCTGAAACTTTACCAAATGTATATTATGTATGTTTGTGGTGTTCATAACAATGCGATGCAAATGTTGCTTTGTCTATTTCCTCTTCCTGAAGAAATATACAAACCAGTGCAATCTAAATCAACAATCTGCAACACAATGTAACGACCATCCAGGAAGTTCTTCAGATAGTAGAGAAGATGACTGTTGTACTTCCCTGTCTTTTGTTTGCAACAGCATCTACTCTTATTTAGTATGGTTAACTTAAACAGTTGTCTGTAAACTTTAATAATATAGAAGTGAAAATTGTGTATATTAAGAATTCAAATGTTCCGATTTGTTATATAGTAAATGACTGTGTTTTGCCTTGTCTCTGAGGGTTGCTAATGCTGATGGGGATTTTCAGAGGCAACTTTTAGTAACCCTCCCTACACAGTTACTTGATCTATTGAAAACTGTCCTGTGATATCAACACAGCTATATTTCAAGCCTTTGTTATAAGAATGTGTAATGCGCTCTTTCTTTTACTGTCTAACATGGAAAACTGAAATGTTGTCATTTGACCTTTTGTTTTGTATCAGTTGATATTGGGGTTATGTAGTAACCTTCCAGTTGATATTGGGGTTATGTAGTAACCTTCCAGTTGATAGTGGGGTTATGTAGTAACCTTCCAGTTGATAGTGGGGTTATGTAGTAACCTTCCAGTTGATAGTGGGGTTATGTAGTAACCTTCCAGTTGATAGTGGGGTTATGTAGTAACCTTCCAGTTGATAGTGGGGTTATGTTGTAACCTTCCAGTTGATATTGGGGTTATGTAGTAACCTTCCAGTTGATAGTGGGGTTATGTAGTAACCTTCCAGTTGATATTGGGGTTATGTAGTAGCCTTCCAGTTGATAGTGGGGTTATGTAGTAACCTTCCAGTTGATATTGGGGTTATGTAGTAACCTTCCAGTTGATATTGGGGTTATGTAGTAGCCTTCCAGTTGATATTGGGGTTATGTAGTAACCTTCCAGTTGATATTGGGGTTATGTAGTAACCTTCCAGTTGATAGTGGGGTTATGTAGTAACCTTCCAGTTGATAGTGGGGTTATGTAGTAACCTTCCAGTTGATATTGGGGTTATGTAGTAACCTTCCAGTTGATATTGGGGTTATGTAGTAACCTTCCAGTTGATAGTGGGGTTATGTAGTAACCTTCCAGTTGATAGTGGGGTTATGTAGTAACCTTCCAGTTGATAGTGGGGTTATGTAGTAACCTTCCAGTTGATATTGGGGTTATGTAGTAACCTTCCAGTTGATATTGGGGTTATGTAGTAACCTTCCAGTTGATAGTGGGGTTATGTAGTAACCTTCCAGTTGATATTGGGGTTATGTAGTAACCTTCCAGTTGATAGTGGGGTTATGTAGTAACCTTCCAGTTGATATTGGGGTTATGTAGTAACCTTCCAGTTGATAGTGGGGTTATGTAGTAACCTTCCAGTTGATATTGGGGTTATGTAGTAACCTTCCAGTTGATAGTGGGGTTATGTAGTAACCTTCCAGTTGATATTGGGGTTATGTAGTAACCTTCCAGTTGATATTGGGGTTATGTAGTAACCTTCCAGTTGATATTGGGGTTATGTAGTAACCTTCCAGTTGATATTGGGGTTATGTAGTAGGCTACCTGCTGTGACCTCACTTAGCTGATGTAAAACAGGAATAGTAATTACATTTCCAACCTTCATAACCATTTCTCTGCTATGGTAGGAAAGATGTGACAGTCATTCTTTCTTTATCTTTTATCATTCTTGTATTCATGGTTGCATGTTTCGTCACAATATGGTTTTGAACGTTTGTTTTGAACTGATGCCCGACTGAGCATTCTACTCAATGCATTTTAGATCAAGGGCAGATGGAGAACGTTCGTAAGAATGGTATGGCGCGACCGAGTGACGGAAGTGCAACCTATGAATTGATTGGCATTTAGGTTCAGTTTCAACAATATGGCTGAAATGAGTTTTGTCAGGTTTTTTGTGACCCTATGACAACCTAACATAATAAAACTGAAGTACATTTTTTCGTGCATCCGTTTTTCTGGCACAATCTATAGATCCTGGATAGTTTTTCAAGAAGCAGTGCTAGAACAGTGAGCTTGGTGGTATTGGATGTGTAATCATGATAATGAGAAAACTGAAGTGCCATAACTTCTGTACCAGTATTATTCTCATATTGGTTTTTAAGATCACCATGTAGTTCAATTAGGATTTTTCTGCAATTAAATCATCTAATTGTCATTCGACTTTAGATTTTTGCTTTTTCCAGGTACACATTTTACCATGTCTTCTCAAGTCAGTGTTTTTGTAGGAAAAAATGCAGACTTATGTTCTTAGTTGGCATTTTCACATGTTATAATGATTTGTTGGTGTATTTAAATAGTTGCCTTTCAGCCTTAAACTGTGATCTGTCCTCATTTGTTTATTTGCTCCAAAAAAATCTGACTTTGTGTAATTTTAATTTCATTCATTCTACGATTGTATTATTCACTCCATGTCGCGTTGTTTTATGGTCATGCAAAGGTTCACTGCATTTTGGTTTTAAAAACAGGAGATATAGGACAATGAAACCTGAAGTCATTGTCGAAATTCAAATTTCCAATCATTCATTTGTCTTTTTCCTAATCTTCAATGCCAAACTATTCGGCCAATAATGTTTTCTTTCAGTTCCATGCTTCTGTAGTCATTACTGGTTTTGGCCTTAAATGGAGGAAATATTACAGTATTCTGCTGTATATTAACTTTTTGTTTATATTAAACGATTGTTACCTTTGTTTTGACTGAGCCATGTTGTTATGTGGTGTGCATTGGGGGGGGGGGGGTTAGTGGGAGTGATCGATGCACACATCACCTCACTGACATACACCCAAAAAGCTCAGATTTATACTTCCTCACTGGCTAAATTGAATATTTGTATATTTTACATTCCACTTAATTCTCTAATTATAAACTTTGGGGTTCATCCAATGATATATACACACACACACACACACTAGATAACTGATAGGGGTTGCTGTTTTGAAGCCAACGCGCCTCCATTTTAGTACTCCTCCACTGGTGTAACAAATATTTTGCAAGGTGTAGATTGGTTGGTTGTTAAGCAACCAAACCGATGCGCGCGCAACCATGGTGTCACGGTTGTCGTCGGTGAAGGAGGACCAAAACGCAGCAGGCATGCGGTTGTTCATTTTTAACATTTATTAAATCAAAAAGAACACTCCAAAACAACAAAACGAACTACAGACAGTCTGGCAAGGCACAAGGCTAAACTCAGAACAATCTCCCACAAGTGACAAACACAAACACACCCTCATATATGGGACTCTCAATCAAAGGCAAAAGGGGAAACACCTGCCTTCAATTGAGAATCCCAATCCCAATTAACCAACCATAGAAACACACTTACTAGACTACACATAGAAATACATAAACATAGACCATAAACCAAAAACCTGGAAATACTAAATCAAACACCCTTTTACCAAAACACCACCCTGAACCACATAAAACAAATACCCTCTGCCACGTCCTGACCAAACTACAATACCAATTAACCCTTATACTGGCCAGGACGTGACAGTACCCCCCCCCTTAAAGGTGCTAACCCCGGAAGCACCTTAACAAAAATAACCCCCAAACAACAACAAAAGAAAAATTCCCCCCTACTAAAGGGAGGGAAGGGAGGGTGGCTGCCGTCAACGACGGCACTGTGTTACACCCCCCCTCCCCAACCCACCTATATCTGGAGGTGGCTCTGGCCGTTCCAGGCAGCTCGGGGCAGTCTGGCCGCTCGGGGCAGTCTGGCCGCTCGCTCGGGGCAGTCTGGCCGCTCGCTCGGGGCAGTCTGGCCGCTCGGGGCAGTCTGGCCGCTCGGGGCAGTCTGGCCGCTCTGGCAGCTCGGGGCAGTCTGGCCGCTCTGGCAGCTCGGGGCAGTCTGGCCGCTCTGGCAGCTCGGGGCAGTCTGGCCGCTCTGGCAGCTCCCGACTAGTGGGTGGCTCTGGCGACTCTTCACTGACGGGCGGCTCTGGCGATTCCTCACTGGCGGGCAGCTCTGGTGACTGTTGACTGGCGGGCAGCTCTGGTGACTGTTGACTGGCGGGCAGCTCTGGTGACTGTTGACTGGCGAGGCTGGGTTTACGCACTTGAAGCCTGGTGCGTGGTGCTGGTATTGGGCGTACAGGACTGGGGACACGCACCACTGACCTGGTGCGGGGAGCAGGAACGGGCCGGACAGGACTGGGGACACGCACCACTAACCTGGTGCGGGGAGCAGGAACTGGCCGGACAGGACTGGGGACACGCACCACTAACCTGGTGCGGGGAGCAGGAACGGGCCGGGCCGGACTGGGGACACGCACTGCTGACCTGGTGCGGGGAGCAGGGACGGGCCGGACAGGACTGGGGACACGCACCACTAACCTGGTGCGGGGAGCAGGAACGGGCCGGACAGGACTGGGGACATGCACTGCTGACCTGGTGCGGGGAGCAGGAACGGGCCGGGCCGGACTGGGGACACGCACCACTAACCTGGTGCTGGGAGCAGGAACGGGCCGGGCCGGACTGGGGACACGCACCGCTGACCTGGTGCGGGGAGCAGGAACGGGCCGGGGACACGCACCACTACCCTGGTGCGGGGAGCAGGAACGGGCCGGACAGGACTGGGGACACGCACCACTAACCTGGTGCGGGGAGCAGGAACGGGCCAGACAGGACTGTGAACATGTACTGGTGACCTGAAGCGTGGAGCCGGTTTAGCCACTCGTCCTGGCTGGATGCCCATCCTAGCACGGCATGTGCTGGGCATGTCCACCGGACGCACCGGGCTGTGCGGGCGCACTGGCGACACAGCGCGCAACTCCGCATACCATGGCTCCTCCTCCAGATCTTCCCTCTGCAGGTCCTCAATCAACTGCCTCATCTTCGTCTCCTCCTCCGCCGTCATCCCCCACGAGAGCAGTGGTCTGGGCTCTTCCTCTGCCCTTCCGGACCACCCCATTAGCCCCCCCCAAAAAAAATTATTGGGGGTGTCTTCCGGGCCTCCTTGACCGCCGCCTGCGACTCCGTCCACCGGCTGGCTTTACCTCCTCGACCTGGGAATCCTTCCGCCAGGGTCCTTTCCCCGACTTGATCTCCTCCCAGGTCCAGAACTCCTTCCCCTCGCGAGCCCATCTCTCGCGCTCCTTTCTCTGCTGCTTGGTCACTTGTTGGTGGGAGATTCTGTCACGGTTGTTGTCGGTGAAGGAGGACCAAAACGCAGCAGGCATGCGGTTGTTCATTTTGAACATTTATTAAATCAAAAAGAACACTCCAAAACAACAAAACGAAACGAACTACAGACAGTCTGGCAAGGCACAAGGCTAAACTCAGAACAATCTCCCACAAGTGACAAACACACCCTCATATATGGGACTCTCAATCAAAGGCAAAAGGGGAAACACCTGCCTTCAATTGAGAATCCCAATCCCAATTAACCAACCATAGAAACACACTTACTAGACTACACATAGAAATACATAAACATACACCATAAACCAAAAACCCGGAAATACTAAATCAAACACCCTTTTACCAAAACACCACCCTGAACCACATAAAACAAATACCCTCTGCCACGTCCTGACCAAACTACAATACCAATTAACCCTTATACTGGCCAGGACGTGACACATGGGGCAAAACGGACTGGTTTGGCTATGATTTTTGACAACATGTAAACTATATTTCTTCTCCATGTTTATTGAAAACATAAATAAATTGGCACAATGAGCACTTGTTGTCTCTCAAATACATTGTTACAGTTGTTGGTTAGCTAGGGAATTTTTTGCCATATAAGCATTGACGTGACATCAGTCAAAACACCTCAAAACAGGACATGGTATCAAGAGCAAGATAAAACTAGCTGAAACGAGTCACTTATGATTCCCCACATGGCAGTTTCTTGTCATTGTTGATAGCTATCTGGCCATCTAGAATCACAACAACTTGCGGACTTCTGCCAGAGAGCCAGAGACCTGGCAGTGGTGCCAGGATAGGACAACAACCTCTCCCTCGATGTGATCAAGACAAAGGAGATGATCGTGGACTACGGGAAAAGCAGGGCCGAGCACGCCCTCATTCTCATCGACGGGGCTGTAGTGGAGCAGGTTGAGAGCCTCAAGTTCCTTGGTGTCCACATCACCAACAAACTATCATGGTCCAAACACACCAAGACAGTCGTGAAGAGGGCACGACAACACCTATTCCCCCTCAAAACACTGAAAATATTTGACATGGGTCCTCAGAAAGTTCTACAGCTGCACCATTGAGAGCATCCTGACTGGTTGCATCACTGCCTAGTATGGCAACTGCCCAGCCTCCAACCACAAAGCACTACAGAGGGTAGTGCGTACAGTCTAGTACATCACTGGGGCCAAGCTCTTGCCATCCAGGACCTATTTATTTTTGTACCTTTATTAAACTAGGCAAGTCAGATAAGAACAAATTCTTATTTTCAATGACAGCCTAGGAATAGTGGGTTAACTGCCTTGTTCAGGGGCAGAACAACAGATGTTTACCTTGTCAGCTCAAGGATTCAATTTTGCAACCTTTTGGTTACTAGTCCAACACTCTAACCACTAGGCTACCTGCCGCTATATACTGAGTGCTGTCAGAGGAAGGCCCTAAAAAATGCCAAAGACTCCAGCCACCCAAGTCATAGACTGTTCTCTCTGCTACCGCATGGCAAGAGGTACCGGAGTGCCAAGCCTTGGTCCAAAAGGCTCTTAAACAGTTTCTACCCTCAAGCCATAAGACTGCTGAACAGCTAATTAAATGGCTAACTGGACTATTTTCATTGACCCCCCCCCCCCCATTTTTACCATTTACATTAGTCATTTAGCAGGCACTCTTATCCAGAGCAACTTACAGTAGTGACACTTCATTTCACGCATTTTATTATTTTGTACTGGACCCCCGTGGGAATCAAACCCACAACACTGGAGTTGCACACACCATGCTGGCGTTGGAAACCCCATGCTCTACCAACTGAGCCACAGGAAAGGCTAACCCTGCTGCTACTCGCTGTTTATTATCTATGCATAGTCACTTTACCACTACCTATATGTACATTACATCATTGGGTTGTTCTCCAACATTACCAACTTTCCTGAACCCGTTAGTGTTCTTGAATGACTCATTGGTGGAAACGGAAGTACCAGAATGCTAGGTTTTGTAGTCCTATCAAAACTCAAAGTACACAAACAACTTGGCTTCACTTTGGAACACATGGCTACGGTGCTACAGGGAAATGAAAACAAAGTTTTGGTAACGTTAGCCAAGTACTTATCTTGAAAAATTACTTCTACACTTGTTGGAAACGGATATGTTGCCAGTATTCAAGTTTGTTTGACTAAAAAAAGGTACGCTCATTTCGTTGTAGGAGTGGGGGCACTTTTAACATTCGGTCTTGTTTAGCTAGCTAGCTAACGCAACTAGCTAACGTTATAGCGATTTCCTGCATAATGGTTCATGCTATTTGCTTTATTACCACTGCGTGTATACTTTTTTGCTGTACAGTTCGTAAAGCTTTTACGTCGTTTACACATAGTTAAATACTCAACTACCACATTTGCAGTGCCTACTATAATTTGAGTTGTGAGACGCAGTAGGTAGTTAAGGTTACATTTGAAATGTAGCAGACACTTTTATCCCAAAGCGAATTACAGTCATGCGTGCACGCATGGGTGGTCCCGGGAATCGAACCCACCATTGTAACGTTGCATGCTCCATGCTCTACCAACTGAGCTACAGAGGGTGACAAATGTACAGCCGTCTCTGCAGCCAACCATTGTACTATAAAAAGAGAGAACAAGGAAACGTTTTGTAGGTTATATCTAAGTTTCCCTTGCATCAGCAGGATGAATTAACTATATTTACTTTATTCATGAACGTGTCTAATAGACTGTCCTCTGTACCTCCAACTAGGTGCCTTGGTTGAAGATGGATGCAGTTCCTTGCAGTTGGAACACTACAAGAGTTCAGGAGTCATTTGCTCGGACTAAGCCTGCATCAGACGCGCTAACAAAGCTGGCAAAACTTGTGGCACAAAAGCAAGAGAGTAAAAGCCAAAACCAACTTCTGCCTGATGTGTGCCCGTGTGTGTGCGCAGAGTGCAGCCAGGGATTCTCTGACATGGCCGAATTATTGCACCACCAACAGGGAGAACATGCCTTACCTAAGCGTCACCGATGCCTTTCCTGTGGCAAGGAGTTTTCTCTCCTATCCTCTTTGCAGTTGCACAAGTGCATTCATGATGCTGCTCCTTGTCAGCTCTGTTGTGGTAAACCTCAGCTAGATGCTCCATGCAATGCATGCAAGGGTTCAACCTCAGACTCTCAGAGTGTCCAGGATAAGTCCCTTCATCACCAGTCCCACCATCATGATAGCAGATCATATGCCTGTGCTCCATGTGGTAAAGGCTTTAGCCAAAAGCAAGCACTGCTTCACCATCAGCAGGCTGGCTGTAGTAAATCTGCCTCACGAACTGCAAAGGTTGTCAGCCCTCCCGCTGACTCTCCCTCGCCTGAATCTGCCCTGTCAGACTCTTCACCCCCTGACTCTCCCCCCTCGGACTCTCCTTCCCCTGATGCCACTAGTGCCCCAGTTCCTGACAGGCCAAACCAATGCCAACTTTGCTACAAGAGCTTTCGCTCAGGGGCTGGCCTTGCCTGCCATCAGCGATCCACGCATCAGAAGGAGTGGAGTATCTCTAAGTATCTCCAGCCAAAAGGAAGAAGCACAAATGGGGTAAGTAGAAAGTCCAAGCAGAAGAGTCAACTCCTCTCCTGTCGTTCCTGTGACAGGGTCTTCCCAAGCACTGCCAAGCTGTACTTGCACAGACAAGAGTCCCACAGCAGAGAAAAGGATATCAGAAGAGATCCAAGGCCGCTGATTAGCAAGCGGAGGAAAAGAGAGACTTACCCATGTGATGTTTGTGGTAAAGTGTTCTTGCACCACTTGTCACTTAAAGCACATGTCAAGAACCATAGTCAAGAACCACCAAGCCATGTTCAGCAGGTTGGGAAAGCAGCCAAGGAGACCAAGTTAGCTGAGAAGATGCCAAAAAAGACTAAAAGCAACCTATCACGGAAGATGAGAGGAACTTTGGTCAAGGTTAGCAGAGGGAGACCAAAGAAAATTCCCATGAAAGAGGAAGAGGGAGAGTTTCCTTGCCCATCTTGTGCTGAGGTGTTTTCTTTGCAGTCTGCCCTGAAGGAGCATGAGGAGCTGCATCAGCCTACAGGGAGTATGAGACAGTGCAGCGTGTGCAATCAGGGCATGAGTATCTCTAAGAAGCCTAGGGCCAAGCTTCGGAGGGCCTACCATTGTGTGCCCTGCCTGAAGGCTTTTGTAACACTGGACACTTTCTTACAACACTGCCAAAATCACCTCGTTGTCAGTGGTGATGAGGAGAGGAGCTATTCAGACACTGATGGCAAAATCTGAGATGATGTACTCTTCATTTTTTTAACAAGCTGTACTGAGTTCCCAAGAGAATATTATGTGTATATGTACATTTGAAAGTGTGAAATATTTAGACCACTCACCAGAATAGCTGTTTGGATGTAACTCATGTCAACATGCCATTCAAGTTGCAACAATACATTGAGAAAAAAAAATGTGTGTGCTGTCTGATACCTTTTGTGACTGACCAACAGTGATACACGGTGGAAGCGGGGAAGACACAATCTTCCTAGGCCTATATCCTCGTCATGTTAATTCTTGATTTCTACATTTTATATCCCATCACAAATCAGATCCAACCATCCATTTGTCGATTTGGTTTAAATGAAATTAATATACGCAAGACCTAATTTAGCATGTTGCTGGAGCATTAAAATATATAACTTTAATTTTTTATAAACAACCCACTTCAACAAATCTGGGTTGCAATATTAACTGCACTGTTACAAATAACATGGCCTAAGATGTGGTTTCAAAAAGATTTTAATAAAATATTTTTTATGTAACATAGCAGTTGGAATGGACAGTGATATAGTTTACTATAATATTAACAGGTTTATTGACAGGTTTTGATTTGATGACTCAAATGAAGACAATATTTCCATTTAATGTGATTTTTTTTCAACACTTTGATGGCATTGTACTTGTAAGTGTGACACTGGTTTAGCATCAATTTCATGATTATTTACCTGTGTGTGTGTGTGTGTGTGTGTGTGTGTGTGAGAGAGAGAGAGATATGCATACTCATGGAGCCACTAAAGGCTGTCTAACAATGTGACATAACAGGTTCATTTTCTCTGGAAGAAGCTTTGTCTTGGATATTATTATGCAAAACAAGCAGTGATAACAACCTTCCTGCAATTGTTTGTTAGCAATTGGTGTACCAGGTTATCAATTTTCTGCTGTTTTGTAAAAAATTAAATATAATAAAATCTTAAAAGAAAATAAAATGTTATTTTTAAAAAGGATTTTAGGTTTCACCTTAGGAAAGTGCCTTTGTATCCGAGTTAGCAACCTTTTCTTAGAACATACCTCATTAAAAGTATTCTCCCATGAAGATGTTTTGTGTTTACTTCAATTCGTGTAGTTACAGAATTCAATATTGCAAGTCAATGTAAAGCATATATTCTTAATGTTTTGTACAGCGCGTGTATATGAAGAGGAAAAAGCAAGCTGCAACACTAGTCAGTAGGCGGCGACGTGCCCACTTATGTTAGCGGAAGTTTGCATGACGTTTTCCGGCTCGGCTTGTTGCGCATGCTTTCCGCTTTTTCACAAACGCAAGTCTCACGAACTGAAGGCCTACTACAAAAAGAAACATGAGTAAAGCACACCCACCAGAGTTGAAAAAGTGAGTTCATTTTATTTATTTATTTTTTATACATATTTGGTCTGTGATATTTCGCGGTCCATTGTAGATAATGTGCCTAGCAAGCTAACATGGTTAGCTACGCGCTAGCCAACTACGGGTAGTCGGTAACGTTAGCTAGCGACAGTTGTGCGGCTTGTAAAATTGCTAGCCAACTTAGTGAATGAAAATGTTAGCTTGTTAAACCATGCAAACATTTACATTGAATATCATAAAAATGTTCATGTTTTACAAACGAAAGTGTTTTTAATGGATGGGTTCTCTGTTTTTGGTTGATCAATCTTTGACCAATCTTGTGGCCGGCTAGCTCTGGTCCATCGTGCGACGACAACGAGTTGCCTCTGCGCTCAGTCGCATTAAAAGGAGACCCCCCCTCCTCTCCCATTTGGGTTAGTGTCCGGCTTCATGTTCAATAGTGGTTGGAAAGATTATGGATATACTAACAAAATACATGGCTCGCCGAAAAAACGCCACCTTCTGGAGGGAGACAGATTTCCACCGAATTGGGCGCTCTTCCTCTGGTGGCTCAGTTGGTAGAGCATGGTGTTTGCAATGCCAGGGTTGTGGGTTCGATTCCCACGGGGGACCAGTACGGGAAAAAATGTATGAAATGTATGCATTCACTACTGTAAGTCGCTCTGGATAAGAGCGTCTGCTAAATGACTAAAATGTAATGTAAATGTGGTGAGGAGTCTACCCAAGGGGCCAGGGTTCTGACTTTAGTCATCACCTTTGTGCACAAAACATCCATTGAATTATTCAAATATAGCTGAAGCCAAAGATATTTACATTTTATATTCATCCAATATAGGGCTGGGCGATATGACGATATATATCGTGTTGACGTTTTTCTATCGTTTCATATTATGCCGTATAGTTTATTTCGTGTCGCAAATCACTCTTAACGGCAATATTTTTTAGTCAATTGGATAACGCTTTGCGTTCTTCCACACGTACCACGTGGAACACAACACAAACAAACACGGAGGAGAGTGAACGTGACACGGAGACCGTACCTAAAAGAGGGGCTACTTCTGTCGCATGGACGTGGTTTGGGTATGAAAAGTCTGACACGGACCAGAAAACCGTCCTCTGCAAAATATGTCGCAGGCCGGTCCCGACAACAGGCTCAAACACCACTAACCTCTTGCCACCTACGCAAGAATCATGTGAAACAGAACGGAAAGAGTCTACGGATCAAATCAAAGTTTATTTGTCACGTGCGCCGAATACAACAGGTGTAGACCTTGCAGTGAAATGCTGAATACAACAGGTGTAGTAGACCTTGCAGTGAAATGCTGAATACAACAGGTGTAGTAGACCTTGCAGTGAAATGCTGAATACAACAGGTGTAGTAGACCTCACAGTGAAATGCTGAATACAACAGGTGTAGTAGACCTCACAGTGAAATGCTGAATACAACAGGTGTAGTAGACCTTACAGTGAAATGCTGAATACAACAGGTGTAGTAGACCTTACAGTGAAATGCTGAATACAACAGGTGTAGTAGACCTTACAGTGAAATGCTGAATAGAACAGGTGTAGTAGACCTTACAGTGAAATGCTGAATAGAACAGGTGTAGTAGACCTTACAGTGAAATGCTGAATACAACAGGTGTAGTAGACCTTACAGTGAAATGCTGAATACAACAGGTGTAGTAGACCTTACAGTGAAATGCTGAATACAACAGGTGTAGTAGACCTTACAGTGAAATGCTGAATACAACAGGTGTAGTAGACCTTACAGTGAAATGCTGAATAGAACAGGTGTAGTAGACCTTACAGTGAAATGCTGAATAGAACAGGGGTAGTAGACCTTACAGTGAAATGCTGAATAGAACAGGGGTAGTAGACCTTACAGTGAAATGCTGAATACAACAGGTGTAGTAGACCTTACAGTGAAATGCTGAATAGAACAGGGGTAGTAGACCTTACAGTGAAATGCTGAATAGAACAGGGGTAGTAGACCTTACAGTGAAATGCTGAATACAACAGGTGTAGTAGACCTTACAGTGAAATGCTGAATACAACAGGTGTAGTAGACCTTACAGTGAAATGCTGAATACAACAGGTGTAGTAGACCTTACAGTGAAATGCTGAATACAACAGGTGTAGTAGACCTTACAGTGAAATGCTGAATACAACAGGTGTAGTAGACCTTACAGTGAAATGCTTACTTACAAGCTCTAACCAATAGTGCGAAGAAAAGGTGT